>NC_081143.1:28286577-28501577 GCF_958295425.1 Solea solea
GGATGTAAAGGGAACACAATTAAATTAGATTCCAAGGAACATTTTTCCTGATTCCTGGATTATTTCATGATGGGAAAAATAAAATATTATCTGCAACAGACAGTTGTAGGAGGCGGAGCTAGCGGCTATGAATTAGACCACTTTTCTCGGGTTTCATGTCCTGTTTTATTTATTTATATATATTTTTAATATTGCGATCTTTTACTTGATCGCGATTGATGGTTTTGGTTGTGTTTTTATGTTATCTTCCGTCATTATTCTTTCAAAATAAAATACACATTTTTATGTTAGCTTTTGTTTTAGTCATTATTCTTTCAAAATATAACACTTTATTATGTTATCTTTGGTTTTAGTCGTTATTCTTAGAACATTTTTTACATTTTTCTTTTGCAACTTCTCAGGAACCCAATGAACTTGACAGTGACGTCACTCACAGCTCACAGTTCCGATGTAAATGCAACGCAGCAAAAGTCCTGTTTTGTCATTTTCTGTGTATAAATGTTAAATCATTCTTGTTTTTCAGATAACTGATCGCCGTCTGATCAAGGCTTTCAGTTTAAAAAATAAAATAATGGCAGGCTCAGGCCTCCGTACGTCACCGTTAACCCCGCCTCCTCCCCCCCAGAACCAGGTAGAGCCAGCGGTGCCGGGCTCGAAGGTGGCTCTGGGTCGACGGGAGCATCAGACCCTGCAGCACCGGCACCACCAGCGCTCGCGCTGCCGTCCACCTAAAGGCATGTACCTGACACAGGAGGACGTGGTGGCCGTGTCCTGCAGCGCCTCCGCCGCTAACACCCTCCTCCGTCAGCTGGACATGGAGCTGGTGTCCCTTAAGAGACAGGTAGGGGGCACCACAGCAAACCTCGTCCTCCTCATTCCTAAAAAAGTAGATTTTTATCAGTCTGATTTAGGTCCTTATCTTTGGTGTGAACATAAGGTATCTTTGTTGCTAAAGTTTCACGAAAAGAGACATAAATGTGATGTGGTGCATCTCTATAACCACAGGGTGGCAGCAGCAGCAAACAAATAAGTCCTAGGTTTCTTGAAAGCATCTCGTTAGCTTCACAGTTTGAGAACCAAGGCATTATGTAGCGTCGTATTCACACAGAAACACAACTTTCCCTGAACGCTACATGGGTGGAAATCAAGCATCACTTACAGTGTATGTGTCGCCCCCTGCAGGTGCAGAATGCCAAACAGATGAACAGTGGACTCAAACACCTGCTGGAGTCTGGGGTCGAAGAGCTAAGGCTGCCGGAGGTAAAAAAAAACGCAAAACAAAAGTCTTTATGTGAGATACTTCTTAATTAAGAAAAAAGTCACTAAATTTGATGTTAAACGTTACAGTGTAACCAGAAGGTGAATGCTCGCTGGACCACGGACGAGCAGCTGCTCGCTGTCCAAGGTGAGTTTGTTGTTATGATTCAATTTTAATCTGCTGCAGAGACACTATGATAAAATAGTTTTGTTCACATCACGCTAAATACCCCCCAGCTAATTTTAAATGTTTTTTTTGTTTTTTAATCCATGGTGTCAGCTGACCATTCTAAAATCTTAGTTTTGTAAAAGTCGTGTTTTAACAGATAATCTTTTCATTTATCAGATACTCTGTAATAATATAAAAAGTCATGATGTTCCACAAGGTTCCATCCTGGGCCTCCTTTTGTTTTCTCTACGTTTCCTGTTGCGTCAGAGTTTAAAGCAGATTTTCTTTGTTAGCGTGAATCAAAAAATTAAGTTTGATCACGGTTTGATCACGACCTGACCTTGTTTTCGTACAACTGTCCCAAGGTGTCAGGAAATACGGGAAAGACTTCCAGGCCATCGCCGACGTTATCGGCAACAAGACGGTTGGACAGGTGAAGAACTTCTTTGTCAACTACCGGCGACGCTTCAACCTTGAGGAGGTGCTCCAGGAGTGGGAGGCGGAGCAGGGGACACGAGCACCCAACGGAGACGGTGCCACCTCTGGTGAGGAGGGGAAGAACAACTCCACCACTCCGTCCGGGAAGAGCACGGACGAAGAAGATGAAGAGGTGAGAAACGACTGGAGTTAGACGGTTTTTGATCGCGATAATATTCGACATATTTAGCCAATTTTTCAGATCAAATTTAACTGTTATCAAATAATAATGTCAGTAACCAGTGATTGAACAACACTAATGATCCATGTCTGCAGTGACATTATACACAATACAAGAAAATAATTTGGTACACTTTTCATGATCCTTGCATTTAAAAACTTTTCTACGTTAAATAAGGTTTAGTAAAATCTCTTTACGTCTGTGCTGCAAATTCTGAGTCAAACTACTAGTTAATAGCAGTTAACCAGTGTGTTGTGTTTTTATACGTCGTCTCTGCTGTAACCCCCAAAATATTCAGTTTTACTAGTTAGTACTAGTTAACCAGTTTTTTGTCTTTGGTCTTTTTAGTTGAACTGTGCGTTTTGTGTTACTAATAAATTACGACTTTTTGCCGTTAGCTGTTGAAATTTTCCACGTTAAGAACAAACACCGTCAGTTATTGTTTGGATTGAGAGACCCCTGGTGGCAGGAATGACGTATTGTGGTGTTACAGTGAGATAAATATGGCTCCACCCTCTTCTCTCCGCAGGGTCAGGTGGCCTCCTCTGGTGCGTCTCCTGCTGCCTCCTCCTCGTCGTCTTCAGCCCAGACACCGGTGACGTCTGGCTCCACCTCTTCCTCCTCCCTCCACCAGCCACCCCCCCTCCTGCGGCCATCCCTGCCGGCCACGCCCTCCCTGCACCGCCAGCCCCCGCCCCTCCAGCAGCAGGCCCGCTTCCTGCAACCCCGCCCTGCCCTGCAGCAGCCCCCGCCCCTTATACGCCCCTCTAACCCGCTGCTTCCGCCACGCCTCAACCCACGCCCTCCAGCTCCCATGACGCTCGGTGGGAACCCCGGTGGGTCGGGTCCAAGCTCCGCCCAGCAGTCCTCGGGCCTGGCCATCCACCAATCAGAGACAGCCTCGTCGTCGTCCCTCCACTAACAAACATCGGATTGAGAGTCACGAGAAAAGAACGTCGGGCTGCTGCGAGTTTTCTCTCTTTTAAAAGCGACAAATTTAAAATCCTGATTTGATTGTTTACAGGGTCAAAGTTCGTGCACCTGAAGGTAGTGCAGCAGTTGTTTGTTTTGTAAACGTTCGATGAGACGACATGTTGCGTTTTAACAGATTATTAATCCAGTCATCATCAGATAATCTGTAATCATAGTAAGAGTGGTGGCGTTCCACAAGGTTCAATCCTGGGCCTCCTCTCTTTTCTTTGTTCTCATTCACAGACTTTGACTCCGTGTCTTTGTTGTGAGGATGAACTTATTCCTGTAGCTCCACCCTCTGGACAAATGTTACATTTTAATCTCTCAATTTTAGTTTTATTTTGTCAGAGACTATTTCCTGCACGGCGTAAGTGTCGCATTCTGTGGCGTGTACGTTAATCTGTACATTGACTTTACGATTTACGATTCATTTGTAACCATTTTTCTGTTCCTTGGATCGCAGCTGCAGCGTGACGTGAACAACGTAAACGACGTAAATTATCCCTTTAACGTTCTCACAGTAGCTGTTTTTTTATATTTTATTTTGAAAGTTCAAAGTCGTCTTTGTCGTCTTCTTCAGTCTCTGTTATTTATTCTCTTCTTTTTTCCGAATCCATCGTAGTGAGAGAAAAACTTTGTGAACATTAATCGTGAACTGGAATCATCGTAAAATCCCGACGTTCACACGAAGCTGCTGCGATTTTTTTTTTTCTCCTAAAAAAACCCTACATTTGTATCACGTGAGTGTGGTTGTGATGTCACTCCTCGTTAACAACAGCGCCACCATGTGTGTAAATACTTAGTTACAAGGAAATAAACACAATCCTGTCAAATAAAGTTTTTAAGTTGTGAATTTAACTAAATACAAGATGAGGGTATTTGTACTTTATTAGTATTTATATTATCTTTATACTGGTGAAGATTTAAAGAATTGATCTGAAAAACAAATCAATTAATAAAACACAATTATTATTATCATCATCATTAAGTCAAATGAATGAGAATTTAGAAAAAAAACTAGTTTATTTTTCCTTCATTTGAATTGAATAGAATTTAATTCATTCAATTGACAAAATCTTCATTAAATCAAAAGTGAATTCCATTGAACTCAATGATTTGAACGAAATAAGTGATTTTTTATTAAACTGAAGTAAACAATTACAACTAGTTTGATAAAAGTAACTTTGATTAAATTATTAATTATTTAATTTACATGATGATTTTGAATGAGTGAAAAGCAGCAGCTGTAAAATATTTATGTTTAGTTTGGGGTCAAGTTAAGGTGAGTTTAAAGGGATAGTTCAAGTGTGGTTGAACCAAAGATACATTTTCATACATTTAATTTAATTTAACCAATTTGAATAAAAACGAAACAAGGTGATTTTTTAATGTTTTTTGAATTAATAATCAATTGATAAGTTTAATTCAATGAAACTGAAGTCAACGATTCAAGCGATTAATAAAAGTAACTTTAATTAAATTCAAACTGTTTTAATAACGCAGTTGTTTCAAAATGCAACAAGATTTAAAATTGAAAATTAAGTTTGTTACATGAAACTGCAGTGAATAAAACTGTTATAATACTTAAGTGATTTTAATACAAATAAATGACATTAAATTGATGTGGACTGAATCAGAGTGAGTTGACACTCAAATGAATGAGTGAAGAGCAGCAGAAGAGGAAACCAGAGATGAGGAAGTGACTCATCACTAACGACCTGCTGCTGCTGTGGCTGCTGCTGCTGCTGCTGCTGCTGCTGCTGCTGCTGCTCTGCCATCTGAAAATAATCTGGATTAATCCCATCGATCATCTGAGATCATCTGAGATCACAGGTCTGTTGTCAGAGGTGAGAACATCTTGATCATCATCATCGATCACTGATCAGATCTGTGGTGACTGAGTGAGTCTGTGTGAAAGTGAAAGTAAAGAAACATGAGGATGTGTGCGTGTGCGTGTGCGTGTGTCTGTGTGTGCGTGTCTCTGTGTGTGTGTGTGTGTGTGTGCGTGCATCTGTGTGTGTGTGTGTGTGTGTGTGTGTGTGTGCGTGTATGTGTCCAGGTATCACACATTTATTTAGGGTGAGTTTAAAGGGATCTTCAGGTTCTTTTATATAGCCATAATAACGACATAAGTGAAATAAATGATTGACTGATAATATGACTTTTTTGTCTCATTTTGGACGACATACTATACTATTACTTTTTGAGTGATTTTGGACGAGATACTATACTGTGACTTTTTTGAGTGATTTCTGACGACATACTATACTATGGCTTTTTTGTCTCATTTTGAACGACATACTAAAGTATGGTTTTTTTTGTCTCATTTTGGACGACATACTAATATTGACATATTTGTCTCATTTTTGACGACATACTTAAGTATGACTTTTTTGTCTCATTTTGGACGACATACTATACTATGACTTTTTTGAGTGATTTTGGACAACATACTATGACTTTTTTGTCTCATTTTGGACGACATACTATACTATGACTTTTTTGAGTGATTTTGGACAACATACTAAACTATGACTTTTTTCGTCTCATTTTGGACGACATACTATAATATGAGTTTTTTGAGTGATTTAGGACGACATACTATACTATGACTTTTTTGAGTGATTTTGGACGACATACTATACTATTACTTTTTTTAGTGATTTTGGACGACATTACTATACTATGACTTTTTTGTCTCATTTTGGACGACATACTATACTATGACTTTTTTGTCTCATTTTGGACGACATACTAAACTATGACTTTTTTGAGTGATTTTGGACGACTTACTATAATAGGACTTTTTTGAGTGATTTTGGACGACAAACTATACTTTTACTTTTTTTGTCTCATTTTGGACGACATACTATACTATGACGTTTTTGACTGTTTTTGGACGACATACTATACTATGACTTTTTGTCAAATTTTGGACAACATACTATACTATGACGTTTTTGAGTGATTTCGGGCGACATACTAGACTATGACTTTTTTCGTCTCATTTTGGACGACATACTAAACTATGACTTTTTTCAGTGATTTGGACGACATACTATAATATGAGTTTTTTGAGTCATTTTGGACGACATACTATAATATGAGTTTTTTGAGTCATTTTGGACGACATACTATACTTTGACTTTTTTGAGTCATTTTGGACGACATACTATAATATGACTTTTTTCATCTCATTTTGGACGACATACTAAACTATGACTTTTTTAAGTGATTTTGGACAACATACTATAATATGAGTTTTTTGAGTGATTTTGGACAACATACTATACTTTGACTTTTTTGAGTGATTTTGGACGACATAACTATACTATGACTTTTTTGTCTCATTTTGGACGACATACTATACTATGACGTTTTTGTCATATTTTGGACGACATACTATACTATTACTTTTTTAAGGGATGTTGGACGACATACTATACTATGACTTTTTTGACTGATTTTGGACGACATACTATACTATGACTTTTTTGTCTCATTTTAGACGACATACTATACTATGACTTTTTTGACCGATTTTGGACGACATACTATACTATGACTTTTTTGTCAAATTCTGGACGACATACTATACTATGACTTTTTTGTCTCATTTTGGACGACATACTATACTATGACGTTTTTGTCATATTTTGGACGACATACTATACTATGACTTTTTTAAGGGATTTTGGACGACATACTATACTATGACTTTTTTGACTGTTTTTGGACGACATACTGTACTATGACTTTTTTGTCATATTTTGGACGACATACTAAACTATGACTTTTTTGAGTGATTTTGGACAACATATTATAATATGACTTTTTTTGTCTCATTTTGGACGACATACTATACTATGAGTTTTTTGTCAAATTTTGGACAACATACTACACTATGACGTTTTTGAATGTTTTTGGACGACATACTATACTATGACTTTTTTGTCAAATTTTCGACAACATACTATAATATGACTTTTTTGACCGATTTTGGACGACATACTATACTATGACTTTTTTGTCTAATTTTGGACAACATATTATAATATGACTTTTTTGAGTGATTTTGGACGACATACAATACTATGACTTTTTTGTCTAATTTTGGACAACATATTATATGACTTTTTTGTCAAATTTTGGATGACATACTATACTATGACTTTTTTGAGTGTTTTTGGACGACATACTATACGATGACTTTTTTGAGTGATTTTGGACGACATACTTTACTATGACTTTTTTGACCGATTTTGGACGACATACTATACTATGACTTTTTTGTCTCATTTTGGACAACATATTATATGACTTTTTTGTCAAATTTTGGATGACATACTATACTATGACTTTTTTGAGTGTTTTTGGACGACATACTATACGATGACTTTTTTGAGTGATTTTGGACGACATACTTTACTATGACTTTTTTGACCGATTTTGGACGACATACTATACTATGACTTTTTTGTCTCATTTTGGACAACATACTATACTATGACTTTTTTGACTGATTTTGGAGGACATACTATACTATGAGTTTTTTGTCTCATTTTGGACAACATATTATATAATATGACTTTTTTGAGTGATTTTGGACGACATACTATACTATGACGTTTTTGTCAAATTTTGGACGACATACTATACTATGACTTTTTTGTCAAATTCTGGACGACATGCTATACTATGACTTTTTTGTCTCATTTTGGACAACATACTATACTATGACTTTTTTGAGTGATTTTGGACGACATATTTTACTATGACTTTTTTGACTGAGTTTGGACGACATACTATACTATGACTTTTTTGTCTCATTTTGGACGACATACTATACTATGACGTTTTTGTCATATTTTGGATGACATACTATACTATGACTTTTTTAAGGGATTTTGGACGACATACTATACTATGACCTTTTTGAGTGATTTTGGACGACATACTGTACTATGACTTTTTTGTCATATTTTGGACGACATATTGACCATAGGAGTGAGTGTGAGAGTGAATGGTTGTTTGTCTCTATCTGTGTGTGGCCCTGCGATGGACTGGCGAACTGTCCAGGGTGTACCCCGCCTATCGCCCGATGTAGCTGAGATTGGCACAGCACCCCCCGCGACCCTCTGGTTGAGGATAAAGCGGTAGATGATGACTGACTGACTGACTAAACTATGACTTTTTTGAGTGATTTTGGACGACATACTATAATATGACTTTTTTGAGTGATTTTGGACGACATACTATACTATGACTTTTTTGTCATATTTTGGACGACATACTAAACTATGACTTTTTTGAGTGATTTTGGACAACATATTATAATATGACTTTTTTGTCTCATTTTGGACAACATATTATAATATGACTTTTTTGAGTGATTTTGGACGACATACTATACTATGACTTTTTTGTCAAATTCTGGACGACATGCTATACTATGACTTTTTTGTCAAATTCTGGACGACATGCTATACTATGACTTTTTTGTCTCATTTTGGACAACATATTATACTATGACTTTTTTGAGTGATTTTGGACGACATATTTTACTATGACTTTTTTGACTGAGTTTGGACGACATACTATACTATGACTTTTTTAAGGGATTTTGGACGACATACTATACTATGACCTTTTTGAGTGATTTTGGACGACATACTGTACTATGACTTTTTGGTCATATTTTGGACGACATACTAAACTATGACTTTTTTGAGTGATTTTGGACGACATACTATACTATGACTTTTTTGTCATATTTTGGACGACATACTAAACTATGACTTTTTTGAGTGATTTTGGTCAACATTTTATAATGTGACTTTTTTGTCTCATTTTGGACAACATATTATACTATGACGTTTTTGTCAAATTTTGGACGACATACTATACTATGACTTTTTTGTCAAATTTTGGACGACATGCTATACTATGACTTTTTTGTCTCATTTTGGACAACATATTATAATATGACTTTTTTGAGTGATTTTGGACGACATACTATACTATGACGTTTTTGTCAAATTTTGGACGACATACTATACTATGACTTTTATGTCAAATTCTGGACGACATGCTAGACTATGACTTTTTTGTCTCATTTTGGACAACATACTATACTATGACTTTTTTGAGTGATTTTGGGCGACATATTTTACTATGACTTTTTTGACTGATTTTGGACGACATACTATACTATGACTTTTTTGAGTGATTTTGGAAGACATACTGTACTATGACTTTTTTGTCAAATTTTGGACGACATACTAAACTATGACTTTTTTGAGTGATTTTGGACGACATACTATAATATGACTTTTTTGAGTGATTTTGGACGACATACTACACTATGACTTTTTTGAGTGATTTTGGACGACATACTACACTATGACTTTTTTGTCTCATTTTGGACAACATACTATACTATGACTTTTTTGAGTGATTTTGGGCGACATATTTTACTATGACTTTTTTGACTGATTTTGGACGACATACTATACTATGACTTTTTTGTCTCATTCTGGACGACATACTATACTATGACCTTTTTGAGTGATTTTGGACGACATACTGTACTATGACTTTTTTGTCAAATTTTGGACGACATACTAAACTATGACTTTTTGAGTGATTTTGGACGACATACTATAATATGACTTTTTTGAGTGATTTTGGACGACATACTACACTATGACTTTTTTGTCTCATTTTGGACGACATACTATACTATGAGTTTTTTGTCAAATTTTGGACAACATACTACACTATGACGTTTTTGAATGTTTTTGGACGACATACTATACTATGACTTTTTGTCAAATTTTGGACAACATACTATACTATGACGTTTTTGAATGTTTTTGGACGACATACCAAAAATATGACTTTTTTGTCAAATTTTGGACGACATACTATAATATGACTTTTTTGACTGTTTTTGGACGACATACTATACTATGACTTTTTTGAGTGATTTTGGACGACATACTATACTATGAGTTTTTTGTCTCATTTTGGACAACATATAATATGACTTTTTGTCAAATTTTGGATGACATACTATACTATGACTTTTTTGAGTGTTTTTGGACGACATACTATACGATGACTTTTTTTAATGATTTTGGACGACATACTATACTATGACTTTTTTGTCTCATTTTGGACAACATATTATAATATGACTTTTTTGAGTGATTTTGGACGACATACTATACTATGACGTTTTTGTCAAATTTTGGACGACATACTATACTATGACTTTTTTGTCAAATTTTGGACGACATGCTATACTATGACTTTTTTGTCTCATTTTGGACAACATACTATACTAAGACTTTTTTGACTGATTTTGGAAGACATACTATACTATAAGTTTTTTGTCTCATTTTGGACAACATATTATAATATGACTTTTTTGAGTGATTTTGGACGACATACTATACTATGACGTTTTTGTCATATTTTGGACGACATACTATACTATGACTTTTTTAAGGGATTTTGGACGACATACTATACTATGACCTTTTTGAGTTATTTTGGACGACATACTGTACTATGACTTTTTTGTCGTATTTTGGACGACATACTAAACTATGACTTTTTTGAGTGATTTTGGACGACATACTAAACTATGACTTTTTTGAGTGATTTTGGACGACATACTATACTATGACTTTTTTGTCATATTTTGGACGATATACTAAACTATGACTTGTTTGAGTGATTTTGAACAACATATTATAATATGACTTTTTTTGTCTCATTTTGGACGACATACTATACTATGAGTTTTTTGTCAAATTTTGGACAACATACTACACTATGACGTTTTTGAATGTTTTTGGACGACATACTATACTATGACTTTTTTGTCAAATTTTCGACGACATACTATACTATGACTTTTTGGACTGATTTTGGACGACATACTGTACTATGACTTTTTTGAGTTATTTTGGACGACATACTGTACTATGACTTTTTTGTCATATTTTGGAAGACATACTAAACTATGACTTTTTTGAGTGATTTTGGACAACATACTACACTATGACTTTTTTAAGGGATTTTGGACGACATACTGTACTATACTATGACTTTTTTGTCATATTTTGGACGACATACTAAACTATGACTTGTTTGAGTGATTTTGGACAACATACTACACTATGACATTTTTGACTGTTTTTGGACGACATACTGTACTATGACTTTTTTGAGTGATTTTGGACGACATACTGTACTATGACTTTTTTGTCGTATTTTGGACGACATACTAAACTATGACTTTTTTGAGTGATTTTGGACGACATACTAAACTATGACTTTTTTGAGTGATTTTGGACGACATACTATACTATGACTTTTTTGTCATATTTTGGACGATATACTAAACTATGACTTGTTTGAGTGATTTTGAACAACATATTATAATATGACTTTTTTTGTCTCATTTTGGACGACATACTATACTATGAGTTTTTTGTCAAATTTTGGACAACATACTACACTATGACGTTTTTGAATGTTTTTGGACGACATACTATACTATGACTTTTTTGTCAAATTTTCGACGACATACTATACTATGACTTTTTGGACTGATTTTGGACGACATACTGTACTATGACTTTTTTGAGTTATTTTGGACGACATACTGTACTATGACTTTTTTGTCATATTTTGGAAGACATACTAAACTATGACTTTTTTGAGTGATTTTGGACAACATACTACACTATGACTTTTTTAAGGGATTTTGGACGACATACTGTACTATACTATGACTTTTTTGTCATATTTTGGACGACATACTAAACTATGACTTGTTTGAGTGATTTTGGACAACATACTACACTATGACGTTTTTGAATGTTTTTGGACGACATACTATACTATGACTTTTTTGTCAAATTTTTTGACGACATACTATAATATGACATTTTTGACTGTTTTTGGACGACATACTGTACTATGACTTTTTTGAGTGATTTTGGATGACATACTATACTATGACTTTTTTGAGTGTTTTTGGACGACATACTATACGATGACTTTTTTGAGTGATTTTGGACGACATACTATACTATGACTTTTTTGTCTCATTTTGGACGACATACTATACTATGACTTTTTTGACCGATTTTGGACGACATACTATACTATGACTTTTTTGTCTAATTTTGGACAACATTATAATATGACTTTTTTGAGTGATTTTGGACGACATACTATACTATGACGTTTTTGTCAAATTTTGGACGACATACTATACTATGACTTTTTTGTCTCATTTTGGATAACATATTATAATATGACTTTTTTGTCTAGTTTTGGACTCCATTATAATATGACTTTTTTGAGTGATTTTGGACGACATATTTTACTATGACTTTTTTGACTGATTTTGGACGACATACTATACTATGACTTTTTTGTCTCATTTTGGATAACATATTATATATAATATGACTTTTTTGTCTCATTTTGGACGACATACTATACTATGACTTTTTTGACCGATTTTGGACGACATACTATGCTATGACTTTTTTGTCTAGTTTTGGACTCCATTATAATATGACTTTTTTGAGTGATTTTGGACGACATATTTTACTATGACTTTTTTGACTGATTTTGGACGACATACTATACTATGACTTTTTTGTCTCATTTTGGATAACATATTATATATAATATGACTTTTTTGAGTGATTTTGGACGACATACTATACTATGACGTTTTTGTCAAATTTTGGACGACATACTATACTATGACTTTTTTGTCAAATTCTGGACGACATGCTATACTATGACTTTTTTGTCTCATTTTGGACAACATACTATACTACGACTTTTTTGAGTGATTTTGGACGACATATTTTACTTTGACTTTTTTGACTGATTTTGGACGACATACTATACTATGACTTTTTTGTCTCATTTTGGACGACATACTATACTATGACGTTTTTGTCATATTTTGGACGACATACTATACTATGACTTTTTAAGGGATTTTAGACAACATACTATACTATGACTTTTTGGACTGATTTTGGACGACATACTGTACTATGACTTTTTTTTTAGTGATTTTGGATGACATACTACACTATGACTTTTTTGACAGATTTTGGACAACATTCTATATACTATGACTTTTTTGTCTCATTTTGGAAGACATACTATACTATGACTTTTTTGTCTCATTTTGGATGACATACTATACTATGACTTTTTTTGAAGGATTTTAGAATAAAAAAGAATAGAATAGAATAGAAATACTTTATTCATCCCCGAGGGGAAATTGTTTCAACATAGCAGCAATACAATACAAAAAAATATTTTAAACATAAAATGTCAACATAAAATGTAAGATGTACAACAGTGAGACAAAAAAAAAATATAGTGCAATAATAAATGAATGGCATACAGGTGTGCAAAGGCATAACGGATCTCATGGAGAGACAATGTGCATTTGTGCAAATGAGCAGTCAGTTGTTTTTTTTGTTTTTTTTTATTTATTTATTTTTTACAGAGAGTTGTAAGTCCTGATGGCTGATGGCAGAAATTACTTCTTGAATCTGTCCTTGTGACAGCGAAGCTGTCTGAATCTCTTGGAGAATGTGCTCTGCTGGGCCTCGAGGATGTGGTGGAGAGGATGATCAGGGTTATCCATAATGGAAAGCAGTTTATTCAGCATCTTCCTCTCCAGCACTGTTTCCACGGTGTCCTGTGTGCAGCCAATGATGGATCATTCAAAAAAGTCATAGTATAGTATGTCGTCCAAAAACACTCAAATAAGTCATAGTATAGTATGTTGTCCAAAATGAGACAAAAAGTCATAGTATAGTATGTCGTCCCTCAAAAAAATCATTCATACTAAACATACTAAACTATGACTTTTTTGTCTCATTTTGGACCACATACTAAACTATGACTTTTTTGTCAATTTTTGGACCACATACTTAACTATGACTTTTGTCTCATTTTGGAAATCATACTAAACTATGACTTTTTTGTCAATTTTTGGACCACATACTTAACTATGACTTTTGTCTCATTTTGGACGACATACTAAACTATGACTTTTTCTGTCAATTTTTGGACGACATACTAAACTATGACTTTTTTTGTCTCATTTTGGACGACATACTAAACTATGACTTTTTTGTAAATTTTTGTACAACATACTAAACTATGACTTTTTGGACGACATACTAAACTATGACTTTTTTGTAAAGTTTTGGACGACATACTAAACTATGACTTTTTTGTCAATTTTTGGACAACATACTAAACTCTGACATTTTGGACGACATACTAAACTATGACTTTTTGGACGACATACTAAACTATGACTTTTTTGTAACATTTTGGACGACATACTAAACTATGACTTTTTTGTCAATTTTTGGACGACATACTAAACTATGACTTTTTTGACCGATTTTGGACAACATTCTATATACTATGACTTTTTTGTCTCATTTTGGAAGACATACTATACTATGACTTTTTTGTCTCATTTTGGATGACATACTATACTATGACTTTTTTTGAATGATTTTAGAATAAAAAAGAATAGAATAGAATAGAAATACTTTATTCATCCCCGAGGGGAAATTGTTTCAACATAGCAGCAATACAATACAAAAAAATATTTTAAACATAAAATGTCAACATAAAATGTAAGATGTACAACAGTGAGACAAAAAAAAAATATAGTGCAATAATAAATGAATGGCATACAGGTGTGCAAAGGCATAACGGATCTCATGGAGAGACAATGTGCATTTGTGCAAATGAGCAGTCAGTTGTTTTTTTTGTTTTTTTTTATTTATTTATTTTTTACAGAGAGTTGTAAGTCCTGATGGCTGATGGCAGAAATTACTTCTTGAATCTGTCCTTGTGACAGCGAAGCTGTCTGAATCTCTTGGAGAATGTGCTCTGCTGGGCCTCGAGGATGTGGTGGAGAGGATGATCAGGGTTATCCATAATGGAAAGCAGTTTATTCAGCATCTTCCTCTCCAGCACTGTTTCCACGGTGTCCTGTGTGCAGCCAATGATGGATCATTCAAAAAAGTCATAGTATAGTATGTCGTCCAAAAACACTCAAATAAGTCATAGTATAGTATGTTGTCCAAAATGAGACAAAAAGTCATAGTATAGTATGTCGTCCCTCAAAAAAATCATTCATACTAAACATACTAAACTATGACTTTTTTGTCTCATTTTGGACCACATACTAAACTATGACTTTTTTGTCAATTTTTGGACCACATACTTAACTATGACTTTTGTCTCATTTTGGAAATCATACTAAACTATGACTTTTTTGTCAATTTTTGGACCACATACTTAACTATGACTTTTGTCTCATTTTGGACGACATACTAAACTATGACTTTTTTTGTCAATTTTTGGACGACATACTAAACTATGACTTTTTTTGTCTCATTTTGGACGACATACTAAACTATGACTTTTTTGTAAATTTTTGTACAACATACTAAACTATGACTTTTTGGACGACATACTAAACTATGACTTTTTTGTAAAGTTTTGGACGACATACTAAACTATGACTTTTTTGTCAATTTTTGGACAACATACTAAACTCTGACATTTTGGACGACATACTAAACTATGACTTTTTGGACGACATACTAAACTATGACTTTTTTGTAACATTTTGGACGACATACTAAACTATGACTTTTTTGTCAATTTTTGGACGACATACTAAACTATGACTTTTTTTATAAATGTTTGGACGACATACTAAACTATGACTTTTTTGTCAATTTTTGGACGACATACTAAACTATGACTTTTTTGTCAATTTTGGACGACATACTTAACTCTGACTTTTTTGTCTCATTTTGGACAACATACTATACTATGACTTTTTGAGTGATTTTGGACGACATACTAAACGATGACTTTTTTGTCTCATTTTGGACGACGTACTAAACTATGACTTTTTTTGTCTCATTTTGGACGACGTACTAAACTATGACTTTTTTGTAAATGTTTGGACAACGTACTCAACTATGACTTTTTTGTCAATTTTTGGACCACATACTAAACTATGACTTTTTTTGTCAATTTTTGGACCACATACTAAACTATGACTTTTTTGTAACATTTTGGACGACATACTAAACTATGACTTTTTTGTCAATTTTTGGACGACATACTAAACTATGACTTTCTTTATAAATGTTTGGACGACATACTAAACTATGACTTTTTTGTCAATTTTTGGACGACATACTAAACTATGACTTTTTTGTCTAATTTTGGACAACATACTAAACTCTGACTTTTTTGTCAATTTCTGGACGACATACTAAACTATGACTTTTTTTGTCTCATTTTGGACGACGTACTAAACTATGACTTTTTTGTAAATTTTTGGACGACATACTAAACTATGACTTTTTTTGTCAATTTTTGGACCACATACTAAACTATGACTTTTTGGACGACGTACTAAACTATGACTTTTTTGTCTAATTTTGGAAATCATACTAAACTATGACTTTTTTGTCAATTTTTGGACCACATACTTAACTATGACTTTTTTGTCAATTTTTGGACCACATACTAAACTATGACTTTTTTGTAACATTTTGGACGACATACTAAACTATGACTTTTTTGTCAATTTTTGGACGACATACTAAACTATGACTTTCTTTATAAATGTTTGGACGACATACTAAACTATGACTTTTTTGTCAATTTTTGGACGACATACTAAACTATGACTTTTTTGTCTAATTTTGGACAACATACTAAACTCTGACTTTTTTGTCAATTTCTGGACGACATACTAAACTATGACTTTTTTTGTCAATTTTTGGACGACATACTAAACTATGACTTTTTGGACGACATACTAAACTATGACTTTTTGGTAACATTTTGGACAACATACTAAATTATGACTTTTTTGTCAATTTTTGGACGACATACTAAACTGACTTTTTTGTCAATTTTTGGACGACATACTAAACCATGACTTTTTTGTCTGATTTTGGACCACATACTAAACTATGACTTTTTTGTCAATTTTTGGACGACATACTAAACTATGACTTTTTGGACGACATACTAAACTATGACTTTTCTTATCTAATTTTGGAAATCATACTAAACTATGACTTTTTTGTCAATTTTTGGACCACATACTAAACTATGACTTTTTGGACGACATACTAAACTATGACTTTTTTGTCTAATTTTGGAAATCATACTAAACTATGACTTTTTTGTCAATTTTTGGACCACATACTTAACTATGACTTTTGTCTCATTTTGGACGACATACTAAACTATGACTTTTTTTGTCAATTTTTGGACGACATACTAAACTATGACTTTTTTTGTCTCATTTTGGACGACATACTAAACTATGACTTTTTTGTCAATTTTTGTACAACATACTAAACTATGACTTTTTGGACGACATACTAAACTATGACTTTTTTGTAAAGTTTTGGACGACATACTAAACTATGACTTTTTTGTCAATTTTTGGACAACATACTAAACTCTGACATTTTGGACGACATACTAAACTATGACTTTTTGGACGACATACTAAACTATGACTTTTTTGTAACATTTTGGACGACGTACTAAACTATGACTTTTTTGTCTCATTTTGGACGACGTACTAAACTATAACTTGTTTGTCAATTTTTGGACAACATACTAAACTATGACTTTTTTGTCAATTTTTGGACGACATACTAAACTATGACTTTTTTTGTCTCATTTTGGACGACGTACTAAACTATGACTTTTTTGTCTCATTTTGGACGAGGTACTAAACTATACCTTTCTTGTCAATTTTTGGACAACATACTTAACTATGACTTTTTGGACGACATACTAAACTATGACTTTTTTGTCAATTTTTGGACAACATACTAAACTATGACATTTTGGACGACATACTAAACTATGACTTTTTGGACGACATACTAAACTATGACTTTTTGGTAACATTTTGGACAACATACTAAATTATGACTTTTTTGTCAATTTTTGGACGACATACTAAACTCTGACTTTTTTGTCAATTTTTGGACGACATACTAAACCATGACTTTTTTGTCTGATTTTGGACCACATACTAAACTATGACTTTTTTGTCAATTTTTGGACGACATACTAAACTATGACTTTTTGGACGACATACTAAACTATGACTTTTTTGTCTAATTTTGGAAATCATACTAAACTATGACTTTTTTGTCAATTTTTGGACCACATACTAAACTATGACTTTTTGGACGACATACTAAACTATGACTTTTTTGTCTAATTTTGGAAATCATACTAAACTATGACTTTTTTGTCAATTTTTGGACCACATACTTAACTATGACTTTTGTCTCATTTTGGACGACATACTAAACTATGACTTTTTTTGTCAATTTTTGGACGACATACTAAACTATGACTTTTTTTGTCTCATTTTGGACGGCATACTAAACTATGACTTTTTTGTCAATTTTTGTACAACATACTAAACTATGACTTTTTGGACGACATACTAAACTATGACTTTTTTGTAAAGTTTTGGATGACATACTAAACTCTGACATTTTGGACGACATACTAAACTATGACTTTTTGGACGACATACTAAACTATGACTTTTTTGTAACATTTTGGACGACGTACTAAACTATGACTTTTTTGTCTCATTTTGGACGACGTACTTAACTATAACTTGTTTGTCAATTTTTGGACAACATACTAAACTATGACTTTTTTGTCAATTTTTGGACGACATACTAAACTATGACTTTTTTTGTCTCATTTTGGACGACGTACTAAACTATGACTTTTTTGTCTCATTTTGGACGACGTACTAAACTATACCTTTCTTGTCAATTTTTGGACAACATACTAAACTATGACTTTTTTGTCAATTTTTGGACGACATACTAAACTATGACTTTTTTTGTCTCATTTTGGACGACGTACTAAACTATGACTTTTTTGTCTCATTTTGGACGACGTACTAAACTATACCTTTCTTGTCAATTTTTGGACAACATACTAAACTATGACTTTTTGGACGACATACTAAACTATGACTTTTTTGTCAATTTTTGGACCACATACTAAACTATGACTTTTTTGTCAATTTTTGGACGACATACTAAACTATGACTTTTTTTGTCTAATTTTGGATGACATACTAAACTATGACTTTTTTGTCAATTTTTGGACAACATACTAAACTCTGACATTTTGGACGACATACTAAACTATGACTTTTTGGACGACGTACTAAACTATAACTTTTTTGTCAATTTTTGGACAACATACTAAACTATGACTTTTTTGTCAATTTTTGGACGACATACTAAACTATGACTTTTTTTGTCTCATTTTGGACGACGTACTAAACTATGACTTTTTTGTCTCATTTTGGACGACGTACTAAACTATACCTTTCTTGTCAATTTTTGGACAACATACTAAACTATGACTTTTTGGACGACATACTAAACTATGACTTTTTTGTCAATTTTTGGACAACATACTAAACTATGACATTTTGGACGACATACTTAACTATGACTTTTTGGACGACATACTAAACTATGACTTTTTGGTAACATTTTGGACAACATACTAAATTATGACTTTTTTGTCAATTTTTGGACGACATACTAAACTCTGACTTGCTTGTCAATTTTTGGACAACATACTAAACTATGACTTTTTTGTCAATTTTTGGACGACATACTAAACTATGACTTTTTTTGTCTCATTTTGGACGACGTACTAAACTATGACTTTTTTGTCTCATTTTGGACGACGTACTAAACTATACCTTTCTTGTCAATTTTTGGACAACATACTAAACTATGACTTTTTTGTCAATTTTTGGACGACATACTAAACTATGACTTTTTTTGTCTCATTTTGGATGACGTACTAAACTATGACTTTTTTGTCTCATTTTGGACGACGTACTAAACTATACCTTTCTTGTCAATTTTTGGACAACATACTAAACTATGACTTTTTGGACGACATACTAAACTATGACTTTTTTGTCAATTTTTGGACGACATACTAAACTATGACTTTTTTGTCAATTTTTGGACAACATACTAAACTATGACTTTTTTTGTCTAATTTTGGATGACGTACTAAACTATGACTTTTTTGTACATTTTTGGACAACATACTAAACTATGACTTTTATGTCAATTTTTGGACCACATACTAAACTATGACTTTTTTGTCAATTTTTGGACCACATACTAAACTATGACTTTTTTGTCAATTTTTGGACGACATACTAAACTATGACTTTTTTTGTCTAATTTTGGATGACATACTAAACTATGACTTTTTTGTCAATTTTTGGACAACATACTAAACTCTGACATTTTGGACGACATACTAAACTATGACTTTTTGGACGACGTACTAAACTATAACTTTTTTGTCAATTTTTGGACAACATACTAAACTATGACTTTTTTGTCAATTTTTGGACGACATACTAAACTATGACTTTTTTTGTCTCATTTTGGACGACGTACTAAACTATGACTTTTTTGTCTCATTTTGGACGACGTACTAAACTATACCTTTCTTGTCAATTTTTGGACAACATACTAAACTATGACTTTTTGGACGACATACTAAACTATGACTTTTTTGTCAATTTTTGGACAACATACTAAACTATGACATTTTGGACGACATACTAAACTATGACTTTTTGGACGACATACTAAACTATGACTTTTTGGTAACATTTTGGACAACATACTAAATTATGACTTTTTTGTCAATTTTTGGACGACATACTAAACTCTGACTTTCTTGTCAATTTTTGGACAACATACTAAACTATGACTTTTTTGTCAATTTTTGGACGACATACTAAACTATGACTTTTTTTGTCTCATTTTGGACGACGTACTAAACTATGACTTTTTTGTCTCATTTTGGACGACGTACTAAACTATACCTTTCTTGTCAATTTTTGGACAACATACTAAACTATGACTTTTTTGTCAATTTTTGGACGACATACTAAACTATGACTTTTTTTGTCTCATTTTGGACGACGTACTAAACTATGACTTTTTTGTCTCATTTTGGACGACGTACTTAACTATACCTTTCTTGTCAATTTTTGGACAACATACTAAACTATGACTTTTTGGACGACATACTAAACTATGACTTTTTTGTCAATTTTTGGACGACATACTAAACTATGACTTTTTTGTCAATTTTTGGACAACATACTAAACTATGACTTTTTTTGTCTAATTTTGGATGACGTACTAAACTATGACTTTTTTGTAAATTTTTGGACAACATACTAAACTATGACTTTTATGTCAATTTTTGGACCACATACTAAACTATGACTTTTTTGTCAATTTTTGGACGACATACTAAACTATGACTTTTTTTGTCTAATTTTGGATGACATACTAAACTATGACTTTTTTGTAAAGTTTTGGACGACATACTAAACTATGACTTTTTTGTCAATTTTTGGACAACATACTAAACTATGACATTTTGGACGACATACTAAACTATGACTTTTTTGTCAATTTTTGGACGACGTACTATACTATGACTTTTTTGAGTGATTTTAGACGACATACTATAAAATGACTTTTTCGACTGATTTTGAACGACATAATATACTATGACTTTTTTTAAGTGATTTCGGACGACATACTATAAAATGACTTTTTTGTCATATTTTGGACAAGATACTAAACTATGACTTTTTGAGTGATTTTGGACGACATACTAAACTATGACTTTTTTGTCAATTTTTGGACGACATACTAAACTATGACTTTTTTTGTCTCATTTTGGACGACGTACTAAACTATGACTTTTTTGTCTCATTTTGGACGACGTACTAAACTATACCTTTCTTGTCAATTTTTGGACAACATACTAAACTATGACTTTTTTGTCAATTTTTGGACGACATACTAAACTATGACTTTTTTTGTCTCATTTTGGACGACGTACTAAACTATGACTTTTTTGTCTCATTTTGGACGACGTACTTAACTATACCTTTCTTGTCAATTTTTGGACAACATACTAAACTATGACTTTTTGGACGACATACTAAACTATGACTTTTTTGTCAATTTTTGGACGACATACTAAACTATGACTTTTTTGTCAATTTTTGGACAACATACTAAACTATGACTTTTTTTGTCTAATTTTGGATGACGTACTAAACTATGACTTTTTTGTAAATTTTTGGACAACATACTAAACTATGACTTTTATGTCAATTTTTGGACCACATACTAAACTATGACTTTTTTGTCAATTTTTGGACGACATACTAAACTATGACTTTTTTTGTCTAATTTTGGATGACATACTAAACTATGACTTTTTTGTAAAGTTTTGGACGACATACTAAACTATGACTTTTTTGTCAATTTTTGGACAACATACTAAACTATGACATTTTGGACGACATACTAAACTATGACTTTTTTGTCAATTTTTGGACGACGTACTATACTATGACTTTTTTGAGTGATTTTAGACGACATACTATAAAATGACTTTTTCGACTGATTTTGAACGACATAATATACTATGACTTTTTTTAAGTGATTTCGGACGACATACTATAAAATGACTTTTTTGTCATATTTTGGACAAGATACTAAACTATGACTTTTTGAGTGATTTTGGACGACATACTAAACTATGACTTTTTTGTCTCATTTTGGACGACATACGATACAATGACCTTTTTGAGTGATTTTGGACGACATACTATAAAATGACTTTTTCGACTGATTTTGAACGACATAATATACTATGACTTTTTTGAGTGATTTTGGACGACATACTATACTATGACTTTTTTTAAGTGATTTTGGACGACATACTATACTATGACTTTTTTGTCATATTTTGGACAAGATACTAAACTATGACTTTTTGAGTGATTTTGGACGACATACTAAACTATGACTTTTTTGTCTCATTTTGGACGACATACGATACAATGACCTTTTTGAGTGATTTTGGACGACATACTATAATTTGACTTTTTTTGAGTGATTTTGGACGACAAATTTTACTATGACTTTTTTGAGTGATTTTGGAGGACATACTAAACTATGACTTTTTTGAGTGATTTTGGACGACAAACTTTACTATGACTTTTTTGAGTATTTTTTTGTCAAATTTTGGACGACATACTATATACTATGAGTTTTTTGAGTGATTTTGGACGACATACTAAACTATGACTTTTTTGAGTGATTTTTGACGACATACTATACTATGACTTTTTTGAGTGATTTTGGACGACATACTAAACTATGACTTTTTTGAGTGATTTTTTTGTCTAATTTTGGACGACATACTATAATATGACTTTTTTGAGTGATTTTTGACGACATACTATACTATGACTTTTTCGACTGATTTTGAACGACATACTATATACTATGACATTTTTGACTGATTTTGGACGACATACTATACTATTACTTTTTCGTCTCATTTTGGAATACATACTATACTATGACTTTGTGAGGGATTTTGGACGACATCCTATACTATGACTATTTTGTCAAATTTTGGACGACATACTATATACTATGTTTATCAGTGTGTAATATGTGGATGATATGGCATGCAACACATTTCAACATTTTTAGTTTGGCTGAGGGGTCTGAGGGACTCCCCTTTGAACCAGCTTCCCTCAGGGAGAGCCGGTTCAAAACCCACTCTTAACAGAAACTATGAACGTTTTTGGTGACTTTGGACGACATACTTTTTTGTCAAATTTTGGATTTCATTGTAGTTTTTTTTTGAAAGAAAAACATTAAAAACAGGATTTATTTCTTTTTTTAAATCACCTGCAGACTCATGGAATCTCCTGCAGACACAAACCTGGGAGGATCCGACGAGGAGTCCAGGCTGAGGTCAGAGGAGACAAGGACGAGGTCGACGGGCCCCGTGACTTCCTGGGAGGCGGAGCTGACATCGATCCAGCACTCACTGAAGTTTGTGCTGAAGCTGAAAGACGAGTTCATTTGTCCGATCTGTGGAGGAGTCGTCCTCAACCCACAGCAGAACTCCTGTGGACACATCTACTGTTTCCACTGTCTTCAGACACTGCTGTAGGAGACAGTCCCCCTTAAATACTCTCACATGGTCCATCTTAAATACATTCTTGCAGTCCACCTTAAATACTCACACAGTCCACCTTAAATACACAATATCTCAGTCTACCTTAAATACATTCACACAGTCCACCTTAAATACACTCATAGGTACACCTTAAATACACTCAGGCGGTCCACCTTAAATACACTCATACAATTACAATAATTCAGTCCATCTTAAACACGCCTCACAATCATTCAGTCCACCTTAAACACACCTCACAATACCTCAATCCACGGTCTACCTTAAATACACTCACATGGTCCACCTGAAAAACACATTATCTCAGTCCACCTTAAATACATATCACAATATCTCAGTCCACCTTAAATACACACTGTGCTCTGTGTTTCAGGGAAACTTCTTCATCGTCCAGTCCAGTTTGTCCAGTAGATGGTGCTGTGATCACACCAGCTGAGGTCACACACACACACACACACACACAGTGGTCAGTGTTAAGTCATGTCATTAGTGATATGGGCTTCTCTGCTCTCCACAGGTTTTCCAGGACAACTGCTGCAAACGAGAAATCTCCACTTTACAGGTTTTCTGCACAAACTCCCCAGCATGCACTTGTGTTGTCACTTTACACCACCTACAGGTAGATGTGGTGAACTGCAGCATACACTACAGATATCGTAGACTTAAACTGACGTCGATTTTATTTGAATTCTTTTCCTGGTGTTTCCAGGAACACCTGAGGTCGTGTCAGTTCGAGCCGCTGCAGTGCATCAATCCAGGCTGCAGGGCGGTGCTACAGAGGAGATTCCTGCAGGAACACCTGACCGACACATGTCCTCAGCGCACGGAGTCCTGTCCTCACTGTGGACAACCTCAGCAGCTCCACCTCCTGCAGGTACAGATCTATCCAAACACGTCAGAGAACACGTGAACAGGAGCAGGAGCATTATGGGATGTGTTTGTGTTTGTGAAGGAACACGTTCAGAGCTTGTGTCCAGATGTGGAGGTGGACTGTCTCAACACCTGCTTCCAGAAGGTTCTCAGACACAAGGTGAGCTCATCCTCACATTCACACTTTGACAGGAATGCTGTGAACTTCTACACGGGCTGAAGTTATGGGGAAATACACTGTATATACTAAATGTCCTCAAAAGCATCTTAGGAAATGATAATCAGCGCACCCTGCTGGTCTGATTTCACATTCAGTTTCAGGCCTCCCAATCATTCAGCCCACCTTAAACAGGCCTCACAATAATTCAGTCCACCTTAAACAGGCCTCACAATCATTCAGTCCACCTTGAACACGCTTTACAATCACTCAGTCCACCTTAAACACGCTTTATAATCGTTCAGTCCACCTTAAACAGGCCTCATATATAAAATCAGACGTAAATATTTCCTGACGGAAGAAACTCACATTCTCTCTTTCAGCTCGTGGAGCATCAAGAGTTGTGTCCTGAAGTTCACGTCAGCTGTTCATACAGCAGGTTCGGGTGCTCTGTTCAGGTGAGTTTGACGTCCGATCAGCTGATTTCTGTTTCTTTTTGTTGGTTGTCATGACGCCTCTTGTCCTGCAGGGTAAAAGAGGGACAGTGGACGTTCATGAAGACGCTGCTGTCAATCATCACATGCTGCTGGTGCTGAGGAGCAACGACCACCTGGAACAACAGGTGCAAACAACTGGTCCGAAAGTTCAACATTGCAGAATTTAAACAAACACGTTCA
The DNA here is from genome assembly GCF_958295425.1 of Solea solea. Lineage (NCBI taxonomy): Eukaryota > Metazoa > Chordata > Actinopteri > Pleuronectiformes > Soleidae > Solea > Solea solea. The sequence continues at coordinate 28,312,587 of NC_081143.1, forward strand.
TGAATTACGTCTGAATTATTCTCTGTAGCTCGTTTTTTAGATGATTTTAGGTCACTGTCAAATTTTTTGTTGTTGTGATAATTAACGTAAATAAACTGACGAGGAATTTTACTGAAACAATGAAGAGATTTTTTTTTTTTGTCCCACAGTTGATTTGTCTTCACAGAGACAGTGACGGTGCATTCCATTTGTACTTGGAAAGAACCAAATTCCCAACACGGGATTCCAAGATGTAATTCTGCATTTCTATGTAAAAAGGTTTTTCCCTGAATGTTGTGTCCCGGCTCAGGTGGAAGTTCTCCAGCAGGAGGTGCTGTTGAGGCAGCAGGAGGTTCAGACGGACAGTTTGCTGCTCGCTGGTCTGCAGAAAAAGATTCGACCGCTGCTGCAGCAGAGTGACATTCAAGAAAGCGACGTCTCTGCGTCTCAGGTTCACACACAGTTCTCTGCAGTTCAGCCGCTAACCACAGCAGTCTCAGTCCACCTTAAACACACATAAAAATACCCAAGTCTACCTTAAACACAAACACTTCACAATCATTCAGTCCACCTTAAATACACATAACAATACCTCAGTCCACCTTAAACATACCTCACAGTCATTCAGTCCATCAGTTCAGCTCCTCACCAGTAGGGGGTGCTTGTATCATCCTTGTCCTCCACGTATCTTTTCTTAATTGACCACCATTTTGAGACGTCCTGTTACCTCTGTGTGTGTGTGTGAGCAGAGGACGCAGAGCAGGCAGGACGACGTCCTGTCCACCGTCCTCTTGGACGTCCAGCAGGTGTCTCGGGGACTTCCTGGTCTGGAGGAGCTGGAGCAGCTCAGACGGTCTCTGGACGCCGTGACACAGGAAGTGTCGACGGCCGAGGCGCTGAAAGAACATCTGGGTAAGAGAAGCTGAGAAATGCCTGAACTGTGCCTTTAATGAGCCGCAGCTGACCTGTGCTTGTCCTCAGGACGTGTGGAGGACAACGTGAAGGACCACTCGTGTCTCCTGGATCTTCATGAAGCTCAGCTCAGCTGTAATAAGCAGCGTCTTCAGGAGCTCGAGGCCACGTCGTACGACGGCAAACTCATCTGGAAGATCCAGGACTTCAGGAGGAAGAGAGACGCAGAGGTCAGAGGTCAAACGCCGTGCCTGAGCAGCGTGCCGTTCCACGCCGGACGCTGCGGCTACAAAATGGCCGTCAAAGCTTACCTGAACGGTGATGGCGAAGGCCGCGGGACTCACCTGTCCCTGTACGTGGTCCTGATGCCTGGGGACTTTGACGCGCTGCTGCCGTGGCCGTTCAGACAAACCGTGTCTCTGTCGCTCCTGGACCAGAGCGGCGCCGCCGACCACCGCAGCCTCAGCTTCAGACCCGACCCCGCGTCTAAGAGCTTCCAGCAGCCTGATACCAGGGCTGCGAGTAACCTGGCCGTGGGCTTCTCCTGCTTCTGTCCCCTCGATGAGCTCCAAGACACCAGGGATGCGGCATACGTCCGAGACGACACGCTGTTTGTCAGAGTGAAGGTGGACATGTCGGGTTTAGACTTGTGATCAGTGAGCGTGTACACTCACTCTCCCACACCAAAGTCCAAAGAGAAAATCAGTGATTTCAGTGAGCTGCTGGTGCTCTGCTGCCTCGTGTGGTCACTTTGCGTCACTGAGGTCAATCTGAACAAAGGATATTACAAAATCAGACATTTGAACTTAGTGATGGCGGCAGCAGTGGATCAACAGCTCCTGTGTGCTGTGATGTTAAAATCACTGATTTTCTCTATGGGCTTTGGTGTGGGAGAGTGAGTGGTTTGTCCATGTTTTTGAGCCTCTGTGTGTCTGGTGACTCAGCAGCAGGGGGCGCTCACAGCACAATAACTCACACGTCATTGTCGGCGTCTTTTTATCTCATGTATGACGACATATTTTCAGCATCAGAACTTTTTCTTTCTACTGAAAAATCATTGATTCCAAGATGATGTCATTGTCTCTGCTGACGGATGACACCATGAATCACTGTGTCACTGTGTCACTGCAGCGGTTGTAAAGGTCTGCACTGTAACGTGACTCCTGCTGAAGAAGCCTTGTGCCGTCTATTCTGAGCTCTTTTGTTTGTGCTGACGGACGCGGTGGATATGTGGAAGGTCAAACGTGAGTGTCAGGGTTTTGTGATTTCAAATCTGCGTCGTTTTAATCTTTTAATCTGTAAACTGTAATCTTTATTATTTTGTTAACTGGAATTAAGATTTATTCATGAATCCATTTTAATCTCAACATTTTTAATTCAACAAAATCTGTGGAAAAAAAATTAAAAATAAATCAGTGAAGAATAAAAAAATCTGATGTTGTTTCAGCTACTGTTTTTTTTCCTCTGGAGACGAAATACAGAGCAATTCTGGAGGTAAGTCAGGCTTAACTGAACCTGAAGATTAACCTGAAATTAAAGATTAACTAAACCTGAAATTGAAGATTATCCTAACCTGAAATTGAAGATTAACCTAACCTAAAATTGAAGATTAACCTGAACCTGAAGATTAACTAAATCTGAAACTGAAGATCAACTAAACCTGAAACTGACGAATAACTGAATTTAAAACTGAAGATTAACTGAATTTAAAACTGAAGATTAACTAAACCTGAAATTGAAGATTAACCTGAAGCTAAACTAAACCTGATACTGAAGCTTAAATGAACCTGAAACTGAAGCTAAACTAAACCTGATACTGAAGCTTAAATGAACCTGAAACTGAAGCTAAACTAAACCTGACACTGAAGCTTAAATGAACCTGAAACTGAAGCTAAACTAAACCTGACACTGAAGCTTAAATGAACCTGAAACTGAAGCTAAACTAAACCTGACACTGAAGTTTAAATTAACCTGAAACTGAAGCTAAACTGAAGCTGCGTGCGTCCAGAGTCTGGTTCCTCCTGACCCGATGGATCAGTTCCACCTGAACAGAGGTTCTGTGGAGGCGGAGTTTCCTGACCTGTGCAGGAACTTCACCAGGATGGGGCGGATCCTCACGCTGGACTTGTACCGTCGACAGTTTTACCGCTGCACGCAGAGTGGCGTTGTCTTCGATGACATCATCCGCCCGGGCCTGGAGGAACCAGGTGATGTCACTGTAATGTCACAACTGCAGTTCCACTCCTGACCACAGGGACAACTCTAACCTCTCTGTGTGTGTGTGTGTGTGTGTGTGAGAAGGTGAGTGGGCGGGGCCCGTGTCAGTCGGATGTGTTGCGGGCGACGCCCAGTCCTACGTCCTGTTCTGCGATTTCTTCGACCGCGTCATTGAGGCGCATCACAAACACAAGGTCACAAGATCAACGCCAGAGAGCGACTTCAACTATGATAACCTGAAGGTTAAAAACCGAAAAAAAGTCGTTAACGATCGTAAACAACGACAGGAAGTGACGTCACCTGGTTATTCGTGTGCAGGGCGGCGATGATTTGGACAGATCGTACGCCGTGCGCTGTGAGGTGAGCGTCGTTCGCGGTGTGGACGACTTCTGCTTTCCGACGCACTGCAGCCGAGGGGAGCGCAGACAACTCCTCACCCTGGCCAGGAGAGGTACTGCATGTTTGTGTTTCATTATCTCAACGTAAATTCATGTTAATCCCACAAATGGCTGCGTTTTCTTCTGTTACTCCTGCGTAAAAACAACAGTCGTAAAATAACACGAAACAAAGTTATAAGATTACGTGAATAACACTGAAAACTGCGACTATATTCACTCAAGCTAAAACATTAGCGCACAGCGAGTCGATATTGAGATGATGACAGAAATAGTGGAAAGAAACAGCTCCCTCTTCTGTCTGTAGGTTGTATGTAACACAAATGAACTCTGTGAAAGTTCTTTTTCTCAGTTTTTCAGTGGTTTGAGGAGGCGGTGCTTCCAGGTCGACTCTTCTTATTGGAGGAGCTGAACAAGGATCAGCAGAGAGAACTGAAGCTGAGTCCTCCATCGTCTCTGCAGCTTCGCACCGGCGTCACCCGCGACTGGCCTGATGCTCGAGCTGTGTGGTCAGTCTGTAACTGTCTGTAACAGCCTGTAACTGTCTGTAACTGTCTGTAACAGCCTGTAACTGTCTGTAACTGTCTGTAACAGTCTGAAACTGTAACTGTCTGTAACAGTCTTTAACTTTCTGTATCTGTAACTGTCTGTAACAGTCTTTAACTTTCTGTAACTGTCTGTAACAGTCTGAAACTGTAACTGTCTGTAACAGCCTGTAACTGTCTGTAACTGTAACTGTCTGTAACAGCCTGTAACTGTCTGTAACTGTAACTGTCTGTAACTGTCTCTAACTGTCTGTAACAGTCTGTAACTGTAACTGTCTGTAACAGTCTGTAACTGTAACTGTGTGTAACAGCCTCTAACTGTCTGTAACTGTAACTGTCTGTAACAGCCTGTAACAGCCTGTAACTGTAACTGTCTGAAAACATGAGGTTGCTGGTTGGATTTCCTCTCATGACTCTCTTGTGCAGGCTGAGTAAAGATGGCCGCCTGGTGGTGTGGCTCAACATGGACGACCACGTCAGACTGGTGACCACACGTGACGACGCTGACGTCGCAGAAGCTTTTAAATGCGTCTGCATCAACCTGCAGAAGGTTTCAATCCACACAATGACTGCATTATGTGATGACATGACAGAACATGACTGTCCCCTGGTGGCTGGCTGCAGGACATGCTATTAGCTCCACCATTTCCAGATGATCCTGATTGGTCAAGCACATGAAAGGGAGCGACCTCAAAGATTTCTCAGTGTGGTTGTTTGTGGTACTGCGGCCTTTTCCAACAGGAAACTGACGTTTGTAAACCACTCACTCTCCCACACCAAACCTCCTAGAGAAAATCTGGGATTTTAACATCACACACACAGGAGTTGTTGATCCACTGCTGCCTCCATCACGAAGTTCAAATGTCTTATTTTGTCAATTCTGTGTTTGAAATCCTTTGTTCAGATTTATGCCAGTGACACAAAGTGACCACACGAGGCAGCAGTAGACCAGCAGCTCCTGTGTCCCCACCAGCTAAAATCACAAATGTTCTCTATGAGGTTTGGTGTGGGAGAGTGAGTGGTTTACAAACGTCAGTTTCCTGTTGGAAATGTCTGTCTGACAGTGAGATAAAGACGTGTTCGTGTGACATAGATATCAGAGACTTAAGCTGACGTGGATTTTACGACACAAGTCTTTTTTAAAGTGGCTAAAAACAGGTTCTCAGCAGCAGGGGGCGCTCACAGCACAGTCAGGTTTGACTTACTTGTTCAGGTCTTCATAGCCTTGTTTACGGGTTTTAGCTGATGTTCCTTCAGACGCAGTTCAAGCCTCTTCAGAACATTCAGGCTGTGAAGGCTTCACGACCTTTGACCTTCAGAGGCCTGATTACCTCTGTCTCTGCAGTTGGCGGTGAAGTACGGCGAGCTCAAACACCCGTTCACCTGGAAGCAGCAGCTTGGATGGGTGTCGAGCTCACCGGCCGACGTGGGGACGGGTCTAAGGGTCAGCGTCCACCTCAGACTGAGGCTCCTCCCACAACACACACGCCTGCAGGACGTTCTGAAGAGACTGCGACTCCACATGGACAGAACAGGTACAGACAGGGGGATGGACACGTCCTCCTCCATGTCCAGCCCACACTCACACATACATGTCTTTTCTCCCAGAATCCTCGGAGGTTTATGTCCTGAGCAACGGGGCGACCTTTGGCCCGAGCGAGGTGGAGCTGACGCAGCTGGTGGTGGACGGTGTCAAACTTCTCATCGCCATGGAGAAAAGGCTGGAGGAGGTCAGAGACATCGAGGAGCTCGTACCTGCGCAGAAGTAGATCTGGACTGACCAATGAGAGGGGGGGCGTGTTAATGACATCATCGTACAACAGACACTGAGACCTGCGGATCATTTTAAATCATGTTTTTTGATGTTTTAATTTTTATCTGATGTCATGAATAGTAAAGTTGAGTTATTTTGTTGTTGATGTTTGTCTAACTTCCTGTCTGTTAGCATGCTCCGCCTCCTCAACAAGTAGTGTGACCTAATGAGCAGAGAGGACCGCCCCTATGTGGAGTTCTGGCTCCTGATTGGAAGAAATGGAAACGTAGATCTGAATGTAGATCTGAAAGTGGAGCGAGGTTCACAGTTTGAAGCGTGTGATTGGATGAGGATCATGAGCGCCCCCTGCAGCTGGAACCCAGCAGTCACACACGACTCAGCTAATTAAATCTACGTCACATGATCACGTCTTTATCTCACTGTCGACAGACTTGTCCAACAGGAAACTGAAGCTTGTAAAACACTCACTCTCCCACACCAAAGTCCATAGAGAAAATCAGTGATTGTAGCTGTCGGGGACACAGGAGCTGCTGATCCTCTGCTGTAGATATTGTCGATTTAAACTGACGTAAGTGTTTAGTAGCCTCCCTGTTCTCAGCAGCAGGGGGCGCTCACAGCACATTTAGTGCTGATCATGAATCACACTTTTAAGAACTATCCCTTCAACTATAGGATTTCTGAAAATACATTTCTATGAATTTCAGAAGCATTTCTATTTCTGTGGGAATGGCACCTGTGAGGAAAAACCATAACAACTTTTTTCAGCCTGTACATTTTTACCTTTCACAACTTTGTCTTAAACACTTGACTCCGGTGGTTTCGTCCACGTGTTCTGCAAACGTAGACGTCCTGAAGAGAAAAAACAGAAAATGTTTTAGTTTTGAGTCCAGTTTTAGAAAATGTTGTCACCAGTGTTCGTAACTCATGTTTAACGTGAGATGATCATCCAATCATCAGATGAGACCACAAACAGCCAAAAACTGTTAAATTCAGTGTTTTTTTATTTTATTTTATTTAAAATGACTCTATCATCATCATCATCACTGCTACACTCGACTATTTCCTGTTGGTGGCGCCAGGTTACCAAGGTCCTGTTTAGAACCTGTGAGCTGAGGCAAACGTTTGTTTCAAGTCAGAGGCTCAGATTTACGTCGTCTTTTCCCAGGACGTGAAGGCAGCATCAGGTCAGTGACCTTTGTCCATCCTGGATTTAAGTGCTTCAACTTACATGAAGAGTTCAACATACATGAACATGAAGAGTTCAACATGTGAAGAGATCAACATACATGAAGAGTTCAACATACATGAACATGAAGAGTTCAACATGTGAAGAGATCAACGTACATGAAGAGTTCAACATACATGAAGAGTTCAACATGTGAAGAGTTCAACATACATGAACATGAAGAGTTCAACATACATGAAGAGTTCAACATGTGAAGAGATCAACATACATGAAGAGTTCAACATACATGAAGAGATCAACATACATGAAGAGTTCAACATGTGAAAAGTTCAACATACATGAAGAGATCAACATACATGAAGAGATCAACATACATGAAGAGTTCAACATGTGAAAAGTTCAACATACATGAAGAGATCAACATGTGAAAAGTTCAACATACATGAAGAGATCAACATATGAAAAGTTCAACATACACAAAGAGTTCAACATACATGAAGAGTTCAACATACATGAACATGAAGACTTCAACATACATGAAGAGTTCAACATGTGAAGAGATTAACATACATGAAGAGTTCAACATGTGAAAAGTTCAACATACATGAAGAGTTCAACATACATGAACATGAAGAGTTCAACATGTGAAGAGTTCAACATGTGAAAAGTTCAACATACATGAAGAGTTCAACATACATGAACATGAAGAGTTCAACATGTGAAGAGTTCAACATACATGAAGAGTTCAACATACATGAACATGAAGAGTTCAACATACATGAAGAGTTCAACATGTGAAGAGTTCAACATACATGAACAGTTAAACACGTGAAAAGTTAAAGTGTGCAGAGTGGATCCTCCGTTCAAACGCGAACAAAAATATAAAAATTAAAAAACCTGAAAAAACCCAAATAAATCTTTTGTTCAAATTTCCTCAGTGTTCGCAGCGGCCATTTTATAATTGAGAATTCAGGAAACTAATTCAGAAGTTTAGAACTTGAAAGTACAACTACAGGGGGCGCTCCAACGGAAATGTTAGGACAAAAACACAAGAGAAGCACTCACTGATCAGCTGACGTCCACCTCGTTGTTGATTCAGTGGCTAATGTTAGCATTAATGCTAGGTTTAATCAAGTTGATAAACACATGCCGCGACCCTCTGGCAGAGGATAAAGCGGTAGATGATGACTGACTGACTGACTGATAAACACATGAGTACAAAACAGCATCCACTGACACCAGCAGGGGGCAGTACTGAGTGTATGAAGTGATGAGCAATAACACTGTTGATGTTCAGAGCAGCCATCGACTTGGTATTACAACCTCGGGGGCGCTACAGTCCAAACTTCCTGCCCTAAAACCAGTTTGAGCCAGTTCTGACTGAGGAAACTGGAAGATTGACAGCAGAGTGATCCTTTAAGTTTGAACAGGTGTGAATGAAAACAGGATTTAATGGATTTAGTTTCAGGTTTCAACATAAACAACAACAGAAAATGAAGCTTTGATCTGACTGAATAAAAAAAGAATAAAAAAGTAAATATAAACAAAACAACGTAAAAAAATAAAAAATAAAATATTCCGATGTGTCTGAACGAGGACGAGGTTTTCTGAACCAACAGGAAGTCGATTTCATTTCTGCTCAAATTTTATTGCAAAGGTTTTCCCTTCAGCCACCAGGGGGAGTAAGAGTTCGTGCTTCTTCAGGAGGGGTTTGGTTTCGCTGGCGTCAACATTTAGTGACATTAACATTAAATATTAACTGTGTGGAGTATAAGAAGAGTCTGTGGTGCGTTCACACCGAACCCAAAACAAACCTTTTCACGAGTCACACTAATTAAGCCAAGACGTGAAATTCAATCAGTCGCAAAAGTCAATCGGCGCTGAGATTCTTCTGAAAACACGAACGTAGCATTAGCTTCAGGAGAGCAGACGCAGGCTATCGATCTACTCCTGATTTGACAAGAATCGACCTTTAGTAGGAGACAATGACTTTGCAGGATTTGCGTCTCCGCCCACAAATCCTGTGTAGACCCGTAATCTGCGTCAATTGTAAGAGTGGGCAGGTAGAAGGAGAGGGGGCGGGGCAGGGCAGGAAGTTAGTGAGGAGAATGGACTTAGCTTACACAGCTTAGCATTAGCCATAAGTGAGTTTTCACGCGTAAACACAAATGATCGGTCGTTTTTTTTTGGTGTGAACGCACCATTCATCTGGAACAGTGCTAAAAACAGAAAATGGCCGCCTTGGTCGTCATTCACAGCCTGAGCTCGTTTGCTACTTTCGAGGCGATGTTTTTGAAGGCGATGGACGTCCCCGAGATCCTCTTGAAGCGCACGCCATTGAGTGAGAGGCGGGGCAACTTGCACACCTCCATCTCCCACTGGACCAGACTGTCCTGCCGCGCGTCGCCGTGGACGCAGAACAGCAGGTAGCGCTCGCGCTGCTCGTAATCACAGTTGTTGGCGTCCAGAACCCTGCGGATCTCCTTCATCATGTCGCCCGGCTCCATGGACGACGTGGTCTTCATGCTCCATGTGAACCGCAGCGAGCGAGGCTTGGAGTCCCGCCCCTCGTCCTTGGATTCACCCGATAAACTCCTGCAGGAAATAATGCAAAAAAAAAAACACAACCAGATGTCATTACTCAGGGGCGTGTCCTCATTCTGCGTCGAATCAGAAAGCTGAGAAATGTCACTCAGCCGTAGGTGTCCTCATATGAAGAGATGCTATGTTGCGACATACGATACGTTTACATGAAGAACTCAAAACACAAATCGACTGGCTAACACCTGAGCTGAACTATTAGCATATCATGCAACAGCCATTCTAGGTTTAGTCTTTTGGACTAAAATGCTCTATGTGATAGTTTTAGTCCAGTTTTAGTTAAAAAAAGAAAAAAAGAAAGAAGTATAGTCTTTTAACAAATTAATTTAGGTCATATTTAGGTCCCCAGCCCGTGGTGCGCCGCGACTGACTCTAGGTCGGCTTGGAAAGGCTCGGGGCCCAGACCTCGCCGCTTCCCGGGGCCGCAGATATATACACTTGCTGCGGCTTCTCCCGGCTGCTATTTAAACACTTTATTGTGTGTTGTTTCTACCACTAGGTTTCACTCAATCAAAACACTAAAATAAAACCTAGTTTGATGACATCAGGAAGCAGCGTGGGATCATCATGGGAGCTGTTGTCAAGTGTATCATCTGCATAGAAGAGAACATTAATGCCTAAAAAAGCTGGAGATTAGTGTAAACTATTCTTTTTTTTAACCTACAGGGGGCAGTAGAGCATCACACTGGAGGTTTTAACAGTTCGGTTATTTGAGATAATTTTTATTGTCTTTAAAGTATTACGTATTCGATTCGTCATCACTTTCACTGACCTGCGTACGAATTTGGAAGTGATCTTTCCGATGAGTGAGGCCGAGGTGCCGCGGTGCGGCGCGGCGGCGGCGTGCTGCGACAGGCTGGGCGAGGCCGGCGGGCCGTTGTAGGTGGCGGGTCGTCGGTCTCGCAGCTGAGCGCCGTCGAAGGTGGAGCGGGTGGAGGAGCCGCGGGGGAAACGACTCCGGTCCGGCGTTGTGCTGCTGCTGGTGACGCTGAAGGCTGAGGGCGAGGAGGGCGGGGCCTGGTGGGCGGAGCTGCATGGTGGGAAGAGACATTGTTAGCACAGTGTAGAAACATAAATGTAATTGAAACGCCGACAATCGTGAGAAAAGAACCTCTGATACTCGGCGCTGTCGTCGATGGGAGGCAGCATGGACTTCATGGGGTGACCCGACGCCGACATGGACTTCACGTGACGGGGGCGTGAGGAGGAGACGGTCGCCCCGGGCGATGGTGACGGAGATGCCGCAGGAACCTCGGGAAGACTGAAACAGAAACAGACGAGTTACTGCGTGTGTGTGTGTGTGTGCGAGTGAGTGTGTGAGTATAGTTTTCTCTATAATATCATATTATTATCCAGAAACCTTTAAACAAAAGTTTAGTTTAGTCTAAAGTAATGAAGTAACCATGGCGACGAGAGATTCCTCACCTGCTGTCTTTCCCGTTAGGAATCACCACAGAATGGCGTTCAGTGTTCGTCCGCTCGTAAACGTACGTGTTTCTGCGAGTGATGCTCTGCGACACAAACACCAGAGTTACAGTGAGACCTCTAGTGTCAAAGCGGGATATTGCAACCAAATTAACATTCGAGGATGAGGATTAACTTTGTTGCAATATCCAACTTGGACACTAGATGTCATTAAACATGCGAACGCTTGAAAAAAATAGCTATAAAACATGACCTTTGACCCTGGTTTAAACCGGGCTAGGACCTCGATCTTTGACCTCTCACCCCTGAGGCAGTGGCTGATTTCCTGCGGTCTGGAGCTCCCATCGGTGAGGCAGGCTCCGCCCTCCTCTCGCTCTCTACGCTGTTGGCGTGGCAACGCTTGGTGTAGGAGACAGGCGGGGGGATAGAGGGCGCCACTGAGACACAAAGCACAGAGAAGATCGTCAGAGTGACTCAGACATTTGGGTGAACGACGTGTACGATGTTCCGTAAACTCACCGTGATCGCTGAACCTCCGGTGCTTCTGATTGGCTGCTGCGCTGCGAGAGTGGGCGGGACTCTGACTGGAGCCGTTGAAGTCGCTACAGGGTCTTGACCTTTGAACCAGGTTAGTGCTGGACAAAGACTCAGTGCCTTCAAACTGGTGGAGAGAGTCACAGCAGAGGATTGTGGGTAAAACTGGAACTTTAAACGGTTTTAAAATGTAGAGCCCTGAAGTGAATCAGAATGTCTGACGTTGTCCAGCAGAGGGCGCTGTGAGCACAGTTTGGCCTTAGAAACACTTCACAGGGACAAAAGCTGACACAAGGACTTTTATTTTGAAAACTGTGAGGCTGTGTTTTAATGTGTATGAACAGAAAATGGTGCTTTTATTTTGAAAACTGCAGGGTTATGTTTAAGGTGTGGACAAACAGTAACGGAGGCTTTTATTTACCGTAATTTCTGGACTATAAGCCGCTACTTTTTTCCCACACTTTGAACCTCACAGCTTAAACAATGACAACCACAACCACAACCACACCGAGCTAATGGTAGCTAATTGTGGCTAGAATACTGGGTCGCGAGTAGGTGTCATCTGTTGCTAGGCTAGCAGCCCCCCTCCCCAGTTCCAGTCTTTGTGTTACACTAGGCTAACCATGCTAACCACACCTCAGCAGTTTTCCTGCCCAGCAGCAGGTACGTCGCCGTTAGCTCGTTGTACTTCGGACCGTCCAGCGCTTTCATCACTTCCTCCTGCGGGAAACCCATCGTCGCCATTAGCTCTGAAAAGATGCATAAAAACAACAATCACATGTTAGAGCTATGCTAGCAGCTGTATGACGCTGTGTACTCATTATTAATGTCATACATGAGCTAAACGCCACATGCTAATGTGCACATGTTCCAGACAAACTGACAATTAATGGAGGTAAAGTTCATTGTGGAAACTTTCTTCTAGTGAGACAGATATTTCATGTTAGGGTAATGACAAATACTCGTGCTAATACTGCGGAAAAAAAGAGCACATCATTAGCTTCAGTCAATTTAGTTTAAATGTTTGAAAATAAGATTTGAGACCAGGTTTAAAAAAAAAAGGAGAAGATGGCGGGGCCAAAACTGAGGTAGGAAGTAGTAGTGTGTTACATTTAAATTAGAGGTCGGTACTGGGAGTTGAGTTGGAATTGACAAACAGTAACCAAAACTCTTATTTTGAAAACTACAATTTGAGTTGTGATGTGGACGAACAGTAACTTAAACTTTTATTTTGAAAACTACAGGTTGTGTTTTAGCGTAGACAAACAGTGACTGAGACTTTTATTTTGAAAACCAAGGGTTGAGTTTTAGTATGGATGAACAGTAACTGAGACCTTTATTTTGAAAACCACAGGTTGAGTTTTAGTATGGACGAACAGTAACTGAGACCTTTATTTTGAAAAGTACTGGTTGTGTTTTAGTGTAGACAAACAGTGACTGAGACTTTTATTTTGAAAACCAAGGGTTGAGTTTTAGCGTAGACAAACAGCAATGTAGACTCTTATTTTGAAAACTGCAGGTTGAGTTATAGTGTGGACAAACAGTGACAGACTTTTAATTTGAAAAGTCAGGTTGAGTTTAGGCATGGACGAACAGTAAATTAGACTTTTATTGTGAAAACTATTAATAAAAAAAAATGTTATCTTGGAAGTCGCTCCAACTTCGGAGCGTGTGACACTTGAGTCGAGCTAAGCTTAGCTTAGCATTAGCCACAGAAGAGCTTTAATATGTGTGTGTGTGTGTCTGTCTGTGTGTGTGTCTATGTGTATGTGTGTGTGTCTGACCGATGCGTTCCAGGTCGTTAAAGTCCTGCTCCGGTTCAGTAAACGGTTTCAGATCCTCGTTATCGTAGCCGACGTTCATCCATCGATCTTTCATGATTTGCTGTGGAGACAAACAAAGGTCAGAGGTGTGTTTGAGGTGTGTGAGCGCCCCCTGCAGCTGAGGATCAGCATGAGACACAGGATGGAGGCGGGGTTTGGTTGATTGGCTGGTTTTTTTTTACCTGCAGGTTTCCTCGTTTCCCAGGGTTCAGGACTAGCAGCTTCTTGAGCAGGTTCTCACAGTCGGTCGACATGTAGAAGGGAATCCGGTACTTTCCTCTGAGGACACGCTCCCTGAGCTCCTGCGCGCACACACACACACACACACACACACACACACACATATACACACACAGGTTATTAAGGAACCTGCTCAGCTGCAGTGCTGTTCCTATTATTGTGACCACACCTTCAGGTTCTGTCCGTCAAAGGGCAGCGAGCCGCTGACCAGCGTGTAGAGAATCACACCCAGACTCCACACGTCCACCTCTGGCCCGTCGTACTTCTTCCCCTACAGGATCACAGAAGAACTACATTACTCAACAGCCCCTGCCCTAACACATCTAAAAGAATAACAACTAAAATGAAAGATAACATAAAAATGTGTATTTTATTTTGAAAGAATAACAACTAAAATAAAAGATAACATAAAAATGTGTATTTTACTATGAAAGAATAACAACTAAAATGAAAGATAACGTAAAAGTGTATTTTATTTTGAAATAATAGCTACTAAAATAAAAGACATTAAACGTGTCTTTTATTTTGAAAGAATCACTAATTAAATAAAAGATAACATAAAACATGTATTTTATTTTGAAAGAATGACTAATAAAATGAAAGATAACATAAAAAGGTGTATTTTATTTTGAAAGAATAACGACAATAACATTATTCTATTTAAAAACCTGAACCTGCCGTGAATTGGTTTGACAGGAAGTCGTCATAGAGAACAAATCGGGCAATGACACACACGCACCTGTGTGGGCGTGGCGTGGTGGGCGGAGTCTTTGCGCTCACCTGGAAGAGTTCGGGTGCAGCGTACGGAGGAGAACCACAGAACGTGTCCAGTTTGCTGCCGAGCGTGAACTCGTTACTGAAGCCGAAGTCTGCGATTTTTATGTTCATGTCGGCGTCGAGAAGCAGGTTCTCCGCCTGTGATCAACGATCAATAATCAATCATCAGTGATCAGTCATATTGATCTGACATTGTTCAGTGTGTGTGTGTGTACCTTGAGGTCTCTGTGTACGATCCTCTTGTGGTGACAGTACTGAACTGCAGAAACAATCTGACACAAACACAGAAGAAGTTCAGAAAAGAGTGTAAAGAAAAGTAAAGAAGAGGAGGAGGAAAAAGAAGAATAAGACCAGGAAGAGGTGGAGAGGAGGAAGGAGGAAGAGAAGGAAGAGAAACTCTCTCTCTCTCTCTCTCTCTCACCTGGCGAAACTTGGCTCTGGCCTCTTTCTCCTTCATTCGTCCGTGAGCGACGAGATAATCAAAGACTTCACCTGAAACATTAACATCGTCATCATGTGTTGTGGTGACAGTTAGAGGTCATGTGACCTGCTGGCCTTACCTCCGCTGGCGTACTCCATCACCAGGTACAGAGTTTTCTCCGTCTCGATGACCTCAAACAGCTTCACTGGAAAAACAACAGTCATAACATAAAGCACTCACTCTCCCACACCAAAGCCCTTAGATAAAATCAGTGATTTTAACACCACAGCACACGTCACTGCCTCCATCACTAAGTTCAAATGTCTGATTTTGTCACTTCAGTGTTTGAAATCCTTTGTTCAGATTGACCTCAGTGACACAAAGTGAACACACGAGGCAGCAGAGGACAGAGCAGCTCTTGTGTCTTCTCTATGAGGTTTGGTGTGGGAGAGTGAGTGGTTATGTTTTTATTTCATGATAACTTGAACACTCTCCTCATCCTCCTGAGAAAGAACAGGAGGATGAGGAGGAGTAGAGGAAGCGACTCACCAATGTTTGGGTGGTTCAGGATCTTCATCACACTGACTTCTCTAAAGAGCTGAAAACAAAGTGAATCAGTGAAGTTTGAACGTTTCATTGTTTTCGAACAGTCTTTGTGCTAAGCTAGGCTAACATGATCCCACTTTACTGTTTACTGTTACGTTTGTCTAACAGTTTCCCACCAGTTACTAGCTACTAAGCTAGGCTAACAGTTTAAACTCTGTCTTTGTGCTAAACTAGGCTAACAGCCCCTCCCCCAGCTTACAATATTTGTGCTCAGCTAGGCTAATAGTTTCCTACCCCTTACTAGCTTTTAAGCTAGGCTAACAGCATCACACTGCTTATGCTCTTTTAAACTAGGCTAACAGGCTAAGTTTCCACTGTTAATTATTTTTGTGCTAAGCTAAGCTAACCTAACCATGTCATGTACGAGGATAAATGTGTCGCACATCTGTCCCTGATTGGCTCAGACAGAACTGCATCACGAGCCACGAGGAGAGATAATCCCGCCCACTTTTTAAAAAAGTGACTGCAGTGATGGAGGTGAGAGGTCAGGGGGCGGTACCTTCTGTAGACTTGTCGGGTTCAGCTGCGTTTTGTCAATGATTTTGATGGCGACCTGAAAAGAAACATAAAAATAATATTATTATATTATATTATTCATTTCATTTATTACTTTTACATTTGACAGTTGACATCAGCACAATCCTCATGAGAACATCCACACATTTGGCTTTGGCTCCACCCCTTTCGGGGTGTGGCTTGACTTGTCCTCACCTCTCGGCCGGTCAGCGTGTGACGCGCCAGCTTCACTTTGGCGAAGTTTCCTTTGCCGATGGTTTTCATCAGACGATAGTTTCCGACGTGCGGCTGCTCGTCAGCGAGCGACATCGTGGAGCTGCGAGACGGCGCCACCACCTGGCGACTCGACAGTTTGGTGGGTGGAGCCGGCGGAGTGGGGAGTCCATCTGAACACTTTAGCTGCGGGAGACACGTTAATGTCAACAATGTAACGAGTCATGCGGTTTACGCTGGTCAACCCTGACCCCTGAAGACAATATCTGTGCTAAGCTAGGCTAACAAATCCCACTGTTTACTGGCCGTTAAGCTAAGCTAATGGTTACCAATGCCAAAAAGACTATATGCTAAGCTAGACCAACAATATCCCACTACCTAATGGCTGCTAGGCTATGCTAATGGTTACCCATGCTAAAAGACTTTATGCTATGCTAGGCTAACAATATGCTAACAGTGTCCTAAAATGAACAAATAATAATTTGTGTTCGCAGCTGTTACACATCCTAACAGTTTCTCCCGTTTAAAATGTTTGTGCTAACCTAGGCTAACAATTTCCCAGTCTTTGAGCTACACTGCTAACAGGATCCTACTACTTACTGCCTTTTAAGCTAGGCTTAGCCTAGCCATATGGCTAGCCCAATATACGTTTGCGTGATGAACGCAGCATTAGTAAACAAAAACAACAACAACAAAAACAACAAGAACATGATACTGACAATCTGAAAATGGGCGTGTCGCCACCTAGTGAAGTGGAGTCAGACTGACTACATAGTGTTTGTATACTGAGACAGAAGTAAATGCAGAAGTTGTACCTGAGGGTGTGTGTGTGTGTACAAAAGCACGACAGTAACATTAACCATTAACAGAGCAGTGTATTGTTGTGTGTGTGTGTGTGTGTGTGTGTAACGCTAGAAGCTTCACACTCTGTCAGACTGGTTTCTCTCAGCTCCAGTTCCTCTGAACCACACACACACACACACACACACACACACACACACACACACACACACACACACACACACACACACACGTTCGACGTAGTGAGGACATTGTTAGTGAGGACAGTGACATTCTTTTTTTACAGTTACTGAAATAAGTTTGTGAATGTGTGTGTCACATCCTGACAGGACGTTTACGAATCCTCGTTGCTCTCACACATACATCAGCAGGTTCAATCAGGTCAGAGGTCAAAGGTCATGACCCAGTGGGGCCTGAGTGTCAGGCTGTAACTCTGTGTCTTCACTAGGAGGGAGAATCCTATGGTAAACTTCAGCGTTGCCATGGTGACACAAAAACACCTCCAGCAGCTGATTTCACAGTTCAGAAAAAAAGACAAAAAAACTGCAGAGTCATGACCCAATGACCCAGCGCAAGACCACACCCACTCCTCACCCACTCTTTTAACCAAATCTAAGTTTGTAGACTCTTATGTCCAGGAAGTCGGAGTTGACCTCTGTGACCTCCATGACCTGGATTTTCACCACAAACTGAAGCAGGATTGTAAAAAAAACCCTGTTCTGCTTCAGTCCAGCAAGAGGCGCCGACACTAAAGAATATAAATATGAAACATAAGAGAGAAGAACATGGATGTTTAAGTTTGTATCTGTTTCCTGTTTCTGTAGCCATTGTGTGTACAGTTGTTACAGTTACAGTCGGCACAGTCGTTACAATAGAAACAGTTGTTACAGTTAAAGTCGGCACAGTCAGAACAGTCGGCGCAGTTGTTACAGTCGAAACCGTTGTTACTGTTGTTACAGTCGAAACAGTTACAGTTGTTACAGTCATTACAGTTGTTCGTCATTACAGTTGTTACAGTCGGCTCAGTTACAGTTGTTACAGTCGGCACAGTTACGTTGTTTGTCGTTACAGTTGTTACAGTTAAAGTTGGCACAGACAGAACAGTCGGCGCAGTTGTTAGAGTCGAAACAGTTGTTAGAGTCGAAACAGTTACAGGTGTTACAGCCATTACAGTTGTTACAGTCTGCACAGTTACAGTTGTTACAGTCGGCACAGTTACGGTTGTTACAGTCGTTACAGTCGTCACAGTTACAGTCGTTACAGTTGTTACTATTGTTACAGTCAGAACAGTCGGCACAGTTGTTACAGTCGGCACAGTTGTTACTATTGTTACAGTCAGAACAGTCGTCACAGTTGTTACAGTCGTTACAATTGTTACAGTCGTCACAGTTGTTACTATTGTTACAGTCAGAACAGTCGTTACAGTTGGTATAGTTGGTATACTTGATACAGTCGACACAGTCGTTAGTGTTTATAGTCGTTACAGTTGTTACAGTCTGTAAAGTTAACTGATCTTTGTGACTGTGTCTGAGTCTCTGGCTCTGCTGTGTATTTTGTGAAGCTGCTGAACGTCAGAAATGTTTGACATTAAAATCTTTGTCTCCACGCGGAGACAAAGCTGCAGACGCGCTGCTAACATTAGCATCACAACATGATTACACAGCGTTCTTCATCCATCAGACGACCGTGTGTGTTCTGTGACGCAGCAGCAGGTGGACGGAATGTCCTCCTGTCTCGTCCTCTGTCCTAATGAAATGTCAAACACTAACAGGTGTTCTGACCCAAGGGGACAAAGATGTGATCTTCATCTTCATCTCAGTTCTGATCTTGAATTTCAATCCAACAAAATGTTACTGCAAAGACACGACCTGAAGGTCAAACTTCCTGAACCTGACGCTGTCTTCACCACAACAACAAGACAGATATTAAACATCAAATAAAAATTATTATTATTGTTGTTATTATAATAATAATAATAATAACTAGAGGAAGTCAAATCTGTTCTGTTGGTGTTTAAGTTTTTCTGCTCACAAACAAACAAACACAATCATAACCTTTATTTATCTATGGTTTACCCACAGACGAGTCGTGGAGAGATTTTATTTCAGTCCCCAAACAGATTTGCTAAATTTTCCCAACTTTTTTTATAAAGATTTATGCGACTAAGTTTTAAATAACATTTGTTTTGTGTCTCTTTGTCGTCGTTTTGTCCAAATCACAAAATAAAATGTGACAAAATGACGAGTTTATAAGTTTACATCTTTAACCACTGACATCATTTTATGTTTGGTAACTTTATTTTACGCATGTCGATTAAAACATACACATATAAATCTTAAGTAAAAACACGACTAAACTAAAAAGATTGGAAAAAATTTGGGTTTGGGGACCCAAAAAAACATCTCCCACAACCCATTTGTGGGTCCCTGACCCAGTGTTTGGGAACCACAGATCTGTGTCATGTGCTTATTGACATAAAATTCTAATCCAACACTCGATTAAAAAAACATGTCGTGTGAGGCCACTGTGACCTTGACCTTTGACTTCCAAAAATCTAAACACTTCTGAGTCTCAAGATGGACACAAACACATGTGACCTTTGACCTTTAACTGACAGAATCTAATTTTTTTTAAAAACCTGCCCAAGATGTTGTTGAAAAGAAAATCATGCAAACATTTTGCATTTCGTCATATACAAATATATGACGAGAACAGACAGGGGGCGCCACCTGTTTCTGATTGTGAATCAAACAGCAAACATAAATAAACAAGACATTTAAAAACCACACCCCCTCCTAAAGTCCTCTGGACAAAGCTCCGCCCCTACGTTTTGTCACATTTTTCAAAATAAGAGCATTTTATTAATGTTTTTCCGTAACAAAAATATGACTGTTTTTATGTTACTAACTAAATACTGTCAGCGTCTAGGGGCGGGGCTTTGGCTGGAGGCGGAGCTTTGACTAGGGGGCGTATGAGTTGTAGCCTGTCCAAACTTACTGACCTGAGCTTTAAAGTTTAAACATTAACTAAATAATTAAATCAAACTTTACCACTGATAAAACTGCGGTAAAACAATAATTTGAACAAGGTCAATTGAAAATAACTCAATATTATTATCAACTAACAACAATATTTAAAAATAAAACAAGACAATATTCACAAAATCATCAAAATGTCATTAAAACTGATTGATCAATAATCAGTTGTTCCAGAAGTGAAGCGGATTTAAAAACTATTCACAAACAAACAAAGTCAGGTCATCAATCAATAATCAATAATCTCCTCACCACCGGCGTCTGCTCGGACTCGCTGACCGGGGTCAGAGGCTTCCTGCCGGACATGTTCCCGCCGCTGCTCCGCTGCTTCTGCTCCGCTCAGGCCGGAACAAGCTGCTCCTCCTCCGGCTGCTGCTGCTGCATCTCCCCGGGAAACAGGCCGCCGGAGCCGGCGACGGAGAGAGGGAGGACCGGGGCGGAAGGACCGGGGAGGAAAGACCGGGGAGGAAGGACCGGGGCGGCGGCCGCTGCGGGAGGGAAGGAAGGAAGGAAAGAGGGCAGGAAGTAAGGAAGGAAGGAAGGACGGAAGGAGGAAAGTAAGGCCCGGTGTTTGTATCGGTGAGAGAGAGAAAAAGAGAGAGAGGAGGAGTTAAAGAAAGCTCCACCTCCTCCTGCAGCTTCAAACAGCAGCAGCTCTGCGGAGCCACACACACACACACACACACACACACACACTTTCATGACGTCACAGCCTCCGTCATCTTCATCGTGTAAAAATGTCCCAGGATCCTCAGCTGCTTCCACACACGCCCTTAACGATGACTCAGTCTTTTATTTTGTAGGTCTGTGTCAGACCTTTATATTGTGTCAGACTTTTATTTTGTAAAGATGGATTTGATAAAACTAGGTAGGTCTTTTAATTTGTAGGAACGCTCGATCTATATTGTATGTGATGTGTATTTTATCAGACTTTTATTTTGTTAGACACATTTGATTTAATTTTTTCATTGTAGGACTTTTATTTTGTTGGACTGTAATATCTTTACACTGGGATTTGTATTTTCTGTCTTTTATTTTGTAGGTCTTTTTAAAGGTTGAAAAGACATAATAATCAGATTAAATCATGTGGGGTATTCTGATCAGAATAACCATATAAGGTCATGTGAGGTATTCTGATCAGAATAATCAGATTAGTCATGTGGGGTATTCTGATCAGAATAATCAATAATCAGATTAAATCATGTGGGGTATTCTGATCAGAATAATCAATAATCAGATTAAGTCATGCAAGGTATTCTGATCAGAATATTCAGATTAAGTCATGTATGGTATTCTAATCAGAATAATCATATTAAGTCATGTGGGGTATTCTGATCAGAATAATCAATAATCAGATTAAATCATGTGGGGTATTCTGATCAGAATGATCAATAATCAAATTAAGTCATGTGAGGTAATCAGATTACTCTCTATGAACATTAAAACATCTGAACAAGGTCTGTAATCAGATGATTGGTTTCCATGGAAACAGTGACTGATTCTGTGTCGTCATGGTGTTGCATAAATGCTGAGTCAGATTCAGAGTGTGTGAACACAGCTGATAACGCTTCACTCTACTGCCCCCAAGAGGAAACACATAGTTACTACACACACAAACATGATGCTTGAGAGATTTCGTCCCGTTTTTCTCTCTACTGACCCCTAGTGTGTGTCAATTGTGTGACTTGTTGATTGTCTGTATTGTAACCGTTTGTCTCATTATAAACACACACACATATTTGTATAGCATTCATAGTGAGGACATTCATTGACATAATGCAATCCCTAGCCCCTTACCCTAACCATCACAACTAAGTGCTTAACGCTAACATTTACCCTAACCTTCACCTAAACCTAATTCTAACCCTAAAATCAGGTCCTAACCCTGAAAAATATTTTTGAAGGGTTTCAGAATGTGAGGACCAGCTAAAATGTCCTCACTTCCTTGGGTATACAAGTTGTTTGGTAAACACACACACACACACACATTCCATCTGCGTTGCTTTCGATATTGTTAGCATCTTTTCTTGTCATCGTTTGTGCCGTTTGACGACAAGTTATGTCGGAGAGAGAGACTAGAGTTTAAACTAGTTTTAAACTTTCTACAAGTAAAAAAAAAAACCCAACCTTGTTAGCATCTTTTCTTGTTCCCGTTTGTGTTGCCTCCGATCTTGTTCGTGTCTTTCTTGTTCTCATTTGCGCCGATTCCAATCTTGTTTAATCCGGCTGTTTTTCCAGGTATAATCCAGATTAAAGATCCAGAACGTCTCGTTTTAATAGTTAATTTTTTACTTCCCACTGATTACATAAAAGTTACATTTATACAATTACTTCTATTCACTTTATTTCTATGAATTTCAGTAAAGAAGTTCTTCCAATTATTCTTATTTCTCAATCACTTCCAGTGGGATTAATAATCTGGTTGGAATTAAACTGTATTTAATTTCAAACTTTAATCATTTTAGGATTGAAGTCAAATAGAAGTCAATAAAGATTTTTCCAAATAAATAATCTCATTTTAATCTGCACATGAAAAAAAAAAAAGAAAGACACGTGTGTTGTACGAGTTCTCCTTTAATACTGTACTGAAAAATAAATTAAGGAAAATAACTTTAAAATGAAACAAGAAAAAAATAATAATAATCCAGATTATAAACATTCTTTGCCAGCAAGGGGGGGGTTTGCTCATGTCTTGATTAAAATTTACAAATATATTTATTATAAAAAAAGGAATTTTATTGGACATATGCACAAACGTCAAAGCATTCGTTTACAACCAGAAACAACGCAACGTCGCTCGCCCGTCTTCTCGCTAAAAAAGATTCTAGAAAAATTTATATTTATATATGTATAGATTCATACACATGCCCTGTGTGTGTGTGTGTGTGTGTGTGTGTGTGTGTGAGAGAGTGTGTGTGTGTGTGTGTGAGAGAGAGTGTGTGTGGAGGCTGTACAAAACTCAACTGTACAAAAACAAAAAGCACATGATGGAACCGTGACCTCTGACCTCTCAAACAGGTGGAGCTCAGGAATGATTTTGGCTTGATTTAAAAAACAACAACAAAAAAACTGAAAAGCAGACGCTGCCTCCTAGTGTTCATATGACAAACAACTGCCAACCTTTTTCTCTCTTTTAAGTGTTTTCACTGAACAACTTCCTGGTGATTTAAAAAAAAAAAAAAGAAAAAAAAAGGGAGGTGGGGCTTCAGGCGTGAAGACGACAAGGAGGATGAGG
The DNA here is from genome assembly GCF_958295425.1 of Solea solea. Lineage (NCBI taxonomy): Eukaryota > Metazoa > Chordata > Actinopteri > Pleuronectiformes > Soleidae > Solea > Solea solea. The sequence continues at coordinate 28,335,822 of NC_081143.1, forward strand.
AATGTTAGAGAGAGAGAGAGACTAGAGTTTTAACAGATAAACTTTATCTACAAGTTAAAAAAGCTTTTATTCTGAAAAAGGCTGTGAAATTAACGGGATAATTCAATTATTTTTTAAAGTGTAGTTGTTTACAAAAGACTCTGCTAATAAAATCTATGATAGTTACGTCACATGATCACGTCTTTATCTCACTTTTAGACTTTTCCAACAGGAAACCAGAGAAAATCAGGGATTTTAACATCACAACACAGGAGTTGTTGATCCACTGCTGCATTTAAAAATCTTCGTTCAGATTGACCTCAGTGACACAAAGTGACCACACGAGGCAGCAGTAGACCAGCAGCTCCTGTGTCCTCGTGAGCTAAAATCACTGATTTTCTCTATGAGGTTTGGTGTGGGACAGGGACGTAGATTATTTTGGCCGAGTCTTGTTGAGTGGTTAAAATCAGTCATGTTTTTACTGAGAGTGAGCCTCTGCCTGGTTCTCAGCAGAAGGGGGCGCTCACAGTTACAAGCACATTAAAAGGTTGAAAACAACGGAGCCAAATACAACAAAAATATTCTGAAGATAATTTAAGAGAGACGTCATTTTGGTTCATTTACATATTTACTATCGTTTACTTTGGGAGATCAGACGACTGGATCAGTGATGTCATCGTCACTCGTAAACAAAGTGCGGTTTATCGGAAAAACAGGTAAATACTGGAAAAATCAGGATTTTTGTTCAAAGCTAATAAATCGTAAAATAAAGTATTACGATGGAGAAAAAAAAAAAAGATTCTTCTTTTGGTCAGTCAGTAAAGTTCGTTACGGTGGTTCAGTCAGACGGCAACTTCAGTTTTTCACTTTCTTTGACACAAAAATCAAATCAAGTTTTCGTATTTACCGAGATTTGACAAAACCATAAGACTCCGCCCCCACACCGACACAGCTGGAAACACGTCACGTGATCGTACTTTGGTCGTTGGTTGAACGTCCAAACTGACGCAGCGTTTGTTTTTACGATAATTCTTTTACTTCATCTCATTTTAATTCGATTTTCACGGAGGAAACCGTCGTTACAAAAGTTTAGAGTTCTTACTTCTGTGTCAGAGAGAGAAACTTCGCGACTCGTCCTCGAGGAAGAAGTGGGTGTGGTCACGCTCTTCATTCACATACATTGGGAATGGTTGATGTCGACAATGGCCCCGCCCACCAATAAATACTTAAACCCCGCCCACTACACAATAAAATACATCAAACGCAACGAGGACCCTTCATCTAAACAAAAACTGATGCACACGCCTCAGAGTGGAGAGCGAGAGAGCACAGAGGGAGAGGAGAGAAAGTGTCACATGACCAGGACGACGGTGCCGCCGCTGCTAGTTTTTCTTCTTGACGTTGTTGTTGGAGGCGAGGCGAGGCCGCGGTGCTGGGATCAGATTCCCCAACGGAACTCGACTCCGGGCGACGTCGAAGAGTTTGGAGAGAAGCTGGAGAGGGAGAGAGGTCAAAGGTCAGCGATCAGAAAACATCGCAGATTAAACAAACAAAAAAAAGGTTGTAGAAAATAAATTCCCTTCAATAGAAACAGATCAATTCTTGTTTGCTTGTAAATAAAGATAGACCCCGCCCCTTCCCTCCATGTTAGCACATCGGATCTAAATCACCTTTCGATGACGAAAAAAAAAAAAAAAAAGACCGACTTCATGATTGGTAAATAGAAACTGAGGCTTTTACTTTGAAAACGGCAGGGTTGCGTTTTAGCGCAGATGAACAGTCCGGAATATAGGCTTTTATTTTGAAAACTACAGGACTTTACTTTAGCATGGATAAACAGAAATTAAAGTTTTTATTTTGAAAACTGGGGTTGTTCAGATAATTTGGAAAATATCGGGGGTGTTTGCACCGATAACCGATAGTTAGCTAGCTTATGATAATGCTAACCTAATACTACACATATGTAGTATCGTAATAAGTTAGCATTGCTACACAACATGCGTACACAAAATGAAGGGCGGAGCTAAATTCAATAAGAAAGAAGTGAAAGTGAATTCAGTTTTTATATAAAACGAGAGATTAAACAGCATTTAGTCTCTAGTGTAAAGATTCATTTTATTGTGTAAAATGAAACATGAAAATAATAATAACTGTAGAGGGCGCTGTTTTAGAGTCTTCAAGTTTCTACGACAGGAAATTAAAAATGACTTTGTTTAAAGATGTTCATTTAACGAAAAGATTATAAACACATGAAAAACAAAGCATCTGCTTCCTTGGCTTTTCAAAATAAAAAGGTTTGACTGGTGTCCCTGCAGTGCTGCTCACCTTTCGTGGCGTCCTCTGAAGCAACGAGACGGGAAAAAAGAAGGGAGAAGATTTAAGATAAAAAGGAGGAAACTCTGAAATAACATGGTGAGAACTTTTCAAAAGTCAGGAGAGGAGAAAAGAAGAGAAGAAACAAGAGGAAGAAATATGAGAGGATGGATAGAAGGGAAAAAGGAGGAGGAAGAGAAGAATAAAAGTGGAAAAAAAAAGAAGAAAAAGGGAGAATACGAGAAAAGAAAAAAGATGAGGGAAAACGAGGGAGATGGAAAACAGAAGGGAAGAAGATGAATAGAGTGAGAGGTAAAAAGAGAAGAACAGAGAAAAAAAAATTAAAGAGGGAGAGAAAACAATGGAGATAGGAGGCTAAGAGAACAAAGACAGGAAGTGAAGTGAGAGAGGGAAAGAGAAGAAACAAGTGGTGATGTTCTCACCTGTTCCCAGATTATTTCAGCCACCTGGTCGATGACTCCTCCCACCTCACGGAACTCTCCAGAGTATTTGACATAAGCCCAGATGCAGAGCGCCGTCAGAGCCACGCCCATCACCAGGTTACACAGCGCCGCCACAGAGTTGATGCCCACGAAGCCAGTGACCAGCGACACCACGTACATGACGAACATGACGGCAAACAGCGTGGCGGGCGTCCGCGCAGCGTAGAAGATGTTCTTGCCGTCGTTGTGCTTGCCAAAGTTGACGTAGGCTTCGTCTAGCTCCGCCTCAAGCTGCTCCTGGTAGCGCCGGCAGAAGTCCTCGCCGCCCATCTTCTTCACGGCACGGAAGTGTCGCACCGACGCCTGCCGCAGCTCCGCGTGACGGCGCTCCAGCTCCGTCGGCGAGATGTAGGGTTTGTCTCCGCCGCAGATCTGAGAGTGAGACTCGAGTTACCGTGACGATACCACGACAACAAAAACTACCGTCGCATTCAAACCGACGTTTTACCTGCTCCATACTTTTGTTGTACACGTCTTTGGCTCCGGCTACAGCTGCAAGGTTATTGGCTTCAGCTGTTGCCTGGCAACAGATGACACAACTTTAACATAAACCTGAACTGTCCCTTTAAACTTCTACACACCCACACTTAATGAACTGACCTGCAGCATTGACTTTGGATGAGGAAGCTCCTCCCCCTGGTAGATCTTCATGTAAGCCTGAAAATATAAAATGTTATTTTGAAAACTTTGGTTGTGTTTCCGCCGGGTCTGAGCTTGCGTTCTCAGCCGTGTTAGTGTGGACTCACTCTGAAGTATTGCAGCAGGTCCCTGCACGTGATCTTCTCTCCTCCGATCTCTTTTACCACCAGGTTTTCTGGAGACAGCAGCGTCGGGACGAGATTCACCAGCTCACGTTTAAAGTCCTGGTCGATGTCTGAGACGTAGAGAAAACATCACGTCAGATTAACCGACAGCTTCAGCTTCACCAGTGACAGATAATCTGACGTCGTACCTCTGAGCCGACCGTCAAACTGCGGGTTGGTCGCCACCTTGAGGCCGGGATGAGGCAGCAGGAAGCAGCCGATGTTGGAGAAACAGGAGTGGATGTGTTTCCTGACGTTCTGCAGCTCCTCGTGTTGGTTCTGCTTCACCTGGAAAACAAGGCGTTTAAAACTCGTGACTCCGTAAATGTGAGATCTATTGACTCCAGGATTAAACCCGCGTGTGTGGACTTTTAACTTCAGGATTAAAGTCCTGAGTAAAAGTAGATTAAAACAAGTTTGTATGTTACACATCGACAGCTCGGCCAGTTCCTTTTTTGTTATCCCGTGAGATTAAAACCCACCAGAGTTGAGAAACTCACCTGCAGACGTTTCTCCAAGAAGCTCCGCCCACCGTCCAGACCGTATGAATGTTCGTAAGGGTAACTCCAGTCTCGGATCAAGAACATCAGACTCTGAAAAGAAGATTAAAGTTCAGCGACTCACAAATTCACTTTTCCTTTCTGAGTTAAAAATATGAGACCTTTCAAAAGTAAAGTCAACCTCATGATCGTCACCTGGAGGCTGGTGGATAGTCTTTATATACATGTTTATGGTTTATTGTGAATTTGAAAAGAATACTTAACTCCAGGATTAAAACCAGGAACATGGATTTTAAACTCCAGGATTAAAACCAGGCACATGGATTAAAAAAAAAAAAAAAAAAAAAAAAAAAATCGCATTCTAATTTTCAAAATACATCGACTACATATTTTCACACTGTGCAAAAACACTCCGACACAGATATGAAAGGCTTCTTTAAAAAATGTTTGTGTTGAACAAGTCTTTGTAGTTTTGAGACCAGACCACAACATGGATCATGAGACCAGCGGATACCTGGAAAGGTTTCTCGTAGACTTCCTCCATGGCCAGTCGTCCGTACTCTGTGAAGAGCTGAGGAAACATCACCACAGGTCAGATTAGATTATTTGTCAGACCCCGCCCACACTTCTTGATTGACTGGTGTTTTCAGTGTGTACTAAAATAGACTAAACTAAGCTCTGATGAACAAAAACAGTGATTTTATTTTCATTTCACTGAACCCAGGAGTTGGTGGTTGTTTTATAAAAGACGTCATTTTAGCAAAAACAAGCAAATGTGTTAAAATATCAATGATTCACCTTCTACAGTTTAGTTAAACATGAGTGAGTGAGTCAGTCCTGCAGGTGGACACTGACCTGCAGGTGCTGAAGGTCGTCTTCCTGGACGTTCTGAGACAGATTATAAACCTGAGACACAAACAAAAGAGGACTCCATCACACGCAGTCCTCCTCATCATCATCATCATCATCACTCTGAGACACAGACATGCAGATTTAGGAGTGGCTGCAGAGTAAAGACACGCCCCTAAGAGATGACGAGTCATCAAACCCAGGAACCCGGAATTTCAACTCCAGGATTAAACACAGGAAGATGGATTTTTAACTCCTGGATTGAACCTAAGAACTTGCATTTGTAAACCCAGGATTGAACCTAAGAATTTGGATTTGTAATCCCAGGATTAAAGCCAGGAAAATGGATTTTTAACTCCAGGATTAAACTAGGGATGCACGATATATCGGCATTAATATTGGTATCGGCCGATGTTCGTCATTTTTTAACATATCGGCATCGGTGCAATGAGTAAAACTGCGCCGATTTTAACAACCGATGTTTATACCCGTCTAATTGCTGTTTGTGTATGTGTGTCGGGAAGGGGACAGCGTCAGTGACGCAAGCGCAGCACAAGGTGTGTGTGTGTGTGTGTGTGTGTGTGTGGTGGAGAGAGAATGTCAGCAGTGTGGGCGATTTTTCAGGGTGTCAATAGAAGATACGCGAAAAGCATTATGCAACACTTGCAAAGTCGAGGTAATGGGAGGAGGGTTCCGCGTCAAGTCATTCAATACCACAAATTTGATCATGTCATTTGAAAAACCGCCACCCAGAAGTACACAAACAACGGCAGGAAGCTAACGCTAGTAACATTAGGAAGCAGACAAAAAGAAAGCAGCGCAGCTGGGACTCGACCAAAGGAAGACAGTGGCCAGGGCAATAACGATCAAGGTAATGGAAATGATTGCTCTTGACGACCAGCCGAGGGTTCCGACGGTTGATAGCGCATATTGAACCCCGCAACAACCTGCCAAGTCGGCGCTACTTTTCCGATGTTTTGCAATTGAATAAATATCTGGTTGCCATGAATACTGGCAAGTTTGATAAAGTATTTTAACATGTTTTTTTTAATTATGGCAGCTCTTAGTAGAGCTTGTCAGGTATTGTTTCTCATATCTGTTGTGTAGTTTTATTGTGAAGGGAAGTGGCGCGGTTGTTGTTGCCGGGAGGAAGGGTTGTTGACTTTATTTACGTACCCAGTATAGACGCCCTTATCTCGGTTACAGTAACTTTGGCAGGGTATTATTTTTATTTATGTTCATGTTTGTAATTTATGATCCAAACTTTCTCACAGGAGTTTAGTGAGTTGAGGGAGTTAAACTGTACTTTAATTTAGTTACACACTTGCTACAAGTGGTAAAGGTTTCTAAAAACCTTTACTTGTAGTTGGTTACTTGTGTCTTATGTGACCTTGTTATTTGGAGGTAAAACATGTTTTGAAAATAAAGAAAGACATTCAAAAATTCAGCTTGCATGATTTTCATTCTGTACAAACTTTTATCATCTCAGAAACTTTTTTTTAAAATCATATATCGATATCGGTAAATATCGGTTATCGGCCATAGCAGCAATATTAATATCGGATATCGGTATCGGTGGAAATAGTCATATCGGTGCATCCCTAGATTAAACCCATTTTTATCATGGAACATCACATCAGGCAGAGTAAACACTGACCTGGACAGAACTGGTCATGGTGCTCAGTGCAAACAGTGTGGCACAGTCTTTGATGGTAGACTGACTGTCAAACGCCCCCTGTGTGTCAACTAGTAGAACTGCAACCTGTAAGAAGAGCAGCAGTTCATTCACACTGCTCACGACACAAACACACAGGAAGTGGCAGTTATGGCGTGAGACAGGAGTGGACCTTGCTGCCGTCTGGTTTGTCCACCACGAACACCTCGCTCCAGGCCAGGATTCCCGTGGTCTCTCTCTCACAGCCGCCGCGCCAGGTGAAGCCTGTCAAAGGCTCGTCCTCGTCACCGACCCATGAACTGGACTGAAGGAAGAGGAGGACGCACAAATTATAACTCTGGTCCAAATCCTCGTCTTTGCTTCAACAAAATAAAAGCCATCGTTGGTTTAGAGCCTTTTCTGCTTCCTGTTGGAGTCTGAATGTGTGTTTTCATTCGTGTTAGTTTGGACAAACAGAAACTGAGACTTATTTTGGAAACAGTCCAAATCCAGTTTAACACCACTATACTATGATTCTAATCCCAGAACAAAAGTGGAAATGACACCCCGAGTTTAGGAAGGTCCACATTTCATGTAGAAAAGTCTTTTCCAACAGGAAAGTGAAGTTTGTAAACCACTCACTCTCCCACACCAAAGACCGTAGAGAAAATCAGTGATTTTAGCTGGCGGGGACACAGGAGCTGCTGGTCTAGTGCTGCCTCGTGTGGTCACTTTGTGTCACTGAGGGTAATCTGAACAAAGGATTTTTAAAGCCGAATTGACAAAATAAGACATTTGAACTCCGTGATGGAGGCAGCAGTGGATCAACAGTGGATCAACAACTGCTGTGTTTGTGATTTTAACATCACTGATTTTCTCTATGAGGTTTGGTGTGGGAGAGTGAGTGCTTCACAAACTTCACTTTCCTGTTGGAAAAGTCTGTGTAACAGTGAGATAAAGACATGAACATGTTCTTAAAATGTTGTAGACCTAACGGGAAACAGATTTTATAATATAATAATCCCTTTAGGTACAGCATATTTATTTAGATATTAGGAAAAAGAAAAAGCATTATGACATGTTTTCTGCCAAACCGTAAAAACGTTAGTGTGGAAATTTAAAACCAAAAAGGATTCATTGCACTGATACAGAACTTAACTAAAATAAAATCTTTTCAGTGTTGATGCTGTCTCATCGTCACGGCGATTAACACAGCACATACATGGAAGTGTGAGGTTAGTCACCTGTTCTTATTCCACACATAACAACGTCGTCTTTATGTGAGAAATAAGCAGCAGAAAACCCTGCAGAGGGAGGAAAATCCTCTTTACAGGCTGTTCCTCTGTGCTTAACACGGTCAAAGGTCGACACACACACACACACACACACACACAGTTCAGAGTCTACTCTGCACACTAACAGGAAAAACTCTGCTGCACTTTGATTCCAACATGTTTCACCGAGTCTGAACACGCACACACACACACACTGAAGCAGATTTACATGGAAACACGTGCATAAAAATAATTTTGAACATTGTAATATAATTATATATATTTTTTAAAAATCTTTATTTTAGTCCGTCAATTCAGAAATTGATGAACACGAGGGTTGAACAGATTAAAGCTAGATCAACTATTGAGTTTTTCCTGATGTAATTAAACTTATTTGACTGAAAGCAATCATTCAAACTGAATCAAAACAAGACATTTGAGAACATCATCGTGTTTGACATGGAGCAGAACTAATGGATCAAACACCGCGTCACACCCACCTGTTTGTACATGTAGCGCAGCATGAAGTCCAGCAGGAAGGACTTGCCCTTGCGAAAAGCTCCGGCCACGGAGACGACGACCACATGGAGGTCCTGCACCTCCTCCTGCAGCAGCAGCCTCTCTAGCGCCTCCTCCTGCAGCGTGAAAGAATGCTCCTCCTCGTTTGCCACTACAATCTGCACAGGCCTGGCCACGCCCACCTCCTCATCTGTCTCCTCCTCCTCATCCAGCAGATCGTCGCCATAGTCGTCATCGTCGTCGTCCTCCTCCTGCATCATCAGGGAAGAGTCTGGTATAAAGCTGTGGTCACCTGCGAGAGAAGAGGCGGAATTATAGTCCGACGATGTTTTATTTTCATGAACAAAATCAGTTTCTCTGAGGTTTACAGTCACTCAACAAAAGACTCTGCTAATATATCTCTGTCAGTTTAAGTCTACGATGTCTTAAGAACATGTTCACGTCTTTATCTCACTGTTAGACAGGAAACTGAAGTTTGTAAACCACTCACTCTCCCACACCAAAGCCCATAGAGACAATCAGTGATTTTACCTCATGGGGACACAGGAGCTGCTGGTTTACTGCTGCCTTGTGTGGTCACTTTGTGTCACTGTGTTAAATCTGAATGAAGGACTTTAAATGCCAAAATGACAAAAATCAGACATTTGAACTTAGTGATGGAGGCAGCAGCAGATCAACAACTCGTGTGTGTGATGTTAAAATCACTGATTTTCTCTATGGGCTTTGGTGTGGGAGAGTGAGTGTTTCACAAACTTCAGTTTGCTGCTGGAAAAGTCAGTAACAGTGAGATAAAGATGGGCACATGTTCTTAAGACATGACAAGTTCAAGAGTTGCCGATTTGGAATTTTGAAATCCAAGTTTGGAGCTCAGACATTCCTACTACCAACTACAAAAGGAACGCATTCATCTCAAAACAACTTCATGGAGGCTTTTTTTTTTTTTTATCAAGATAGCTGCCGAGTTTCCCATCACAACTTTGAGTGGTCGTCATCATCATCATCAGTTACAAAGGAGAGTGTGGGATCAATAAACTCTGATGTTCACAGATGACAGAGGAAAACATCAGGAGGGGAGAGTGGAGGACAGTCACTAATATTATGGGATGGCAGGGTCTGGTTTACAGTAAATAGACTCAGTTCTAAAGACGTGGACTATTTAAGCTTTCAGCTCCTTTTATGGCACCACTGATCCACCACGCTGCGTTTGTGGATGTTTCCACAGACGTCAGTCACATGACTGTGCAGATGAAAATCTGAGCATCCCTTCAGTCTCATGGGACGAAGACACACACACACACACACACACACACACACACACACACACACACAGATCGTCTTCATCCAGGTCAGGTCATGTGAGCGTCACCCCACACACGCCGCTTAGGAGGAGGCGTTTCAAGAGCTCCACGGTGAAGGCGTTGAAACGCCGCGTTGGAGAGACGAGCAGTGACCCGGTTAATTCAGTGTTCGCTCTCTCTCTCTCTTCTGTACACGAGCTGCCGCAGGGAAAACAAGCAGAGTTTTCATGATTTCTTTGTTGTACGGAGCAAAAAAAAAAAAGGAAAATATTCTGGTTTTACTGATATAAAAACATTCAAATCGACCATAAAATTAGCTGGCGATTAATTTAGTAACCGATTTATTGCTGCAGCCCTACATAAGTTTCAATCAGTGATTTTAGCATCACAGCACAGAGGAGCTGTTGATCCACTGCTGCCTCCATCACTAAGTTTTAACGATGTTAAATTCAGAATCCGAGGTTTTGTTAAGTCGCTGTGGAAATTATTTGTGTCAAGCAGCAGAAAAGTGACCAAAAACTAAAGGACAATAAAATATCATGGATGACGTTTACACTCCACTGTTTGTGTGTTTATTGTTGGTTTCACATGCACATACACACACTGAGCTTAAAAGGCTTGTGTGTGCTGTGAACAGCTCAGTGTTTTTACAGAGTCTGGACGTTTGAGATTCCTCTGCTCTGCTGATGAGTGAAGAGAGAGAGAGAAACTTCAGGAAACACGTCAGTTTGACATTGAGATAAGCAGCAGAACACCCGAGTCTGCAGGGCTGGACACTGAACTTGCTACTTTAAATTGGATGATTTATTTAAATGTTAGTGATGAATCTGGAATGTTTTCTCTGTTCACAGCATTTAACAATTCACCAAATTCAGATTACCTCTACTTTTTTCTTCTTTTGTTTAAATTCCTCCTGCCGTCTCACCGGTGTTGCACAACACGTGTCACAGCTCAACCATCTCAACTTTCCTGCTTCACAACAGGAAAGTTCATTTTCATGTTTTTCTTCAGTTTTTCTGGCCTCAGTTTCAGTATCTGCCATCAGAGCTGGTCACGTGATCGTCCCCTCAGTTCCATCATGCCATGATTCCCAATCATAGTCGCGTTGTCTTGGCCACGTGCAATATATGTGTTGGGTTGTTTTCAAGCACATTGAGAACTTGGCCACCAGCAGAGCCCTCAGATTTTTAGCCACTTAACAAAAGACTTGATAAAATCTGCATCGTTTAAATCTACGACATCTACATCACATGTTCACATCTTTATCTCACTGTTAGACTTGTCCAACAGGAAACTGATGTTTGTAAACCACTCACTCTCCCACACCAAACCCCATAGAGAAAATCAGTGACTTTAGCTGGCTGGGACACAGGAGCTGGTGGTCTACTGCTGCCTCGTGTGGTCACTTTGTGTCACTTTTATAAATCAAAATAAAAGATTTCAAACACTGAAGTGACAAAATATGACATTTGAACTTGGAGGGAGCAGTGGATCAACAACTCAGTTTGTGTAATGTGATGTAAAAAAAAAAAATCACTGATCTTCTCTATGGACTTTGGTGTGGCAGAGTGAGTGCTTTACAAACGTCAGTTTCGTGTGGGAAAGTTACCACCCTTGGCGTCTTAGGCTGGTTCTTGGCAACAGGGGGCGCTCACAGACACAGTCTGACTATGCATCAGTACATCATAAAATAAAATTTTACAAAAAAAACTCAATTATCCCTGTAAGATTTCACTTGAGCGTCAGTTCATGTTGGTGCTCATTCAGTGAGCAGAGCTGAAATAAGACTACACACACACACACACACGTCACATGACCACTGACGTCTCCTTTGTCCCACTTCGGTTTGAGGACACAGTGAGCAGCAGTTTCTCCACAGGTCTCATCTCTGCAGCAGCAGCCGCTCAGTCACACACAGCTCTGATCAAACATGATCCAACAGCCTCTAATGTGATTCTAATGTGTCTTCTGAGGGCTAATAAAACAACGAAACATCAGTTATCCATGTCAGCTGAGAGAACATGGAAAGACCACAGCAAACCCACCAGGCTGTGGTCACATGGCATCACATGGTAAAATAAAACGCTTCTGTGACGGTTGAATCAGACTGGTAACACTCGACAATCGACTCCAAATCACAGACCAAACCTCACATTTAAGTTTAACTTCAGACTGACACGCAGCAAGTCCGATAAGATAAACGTATAACAGGTCAGTGTTTGTGATCACATGACCTACAAAAGCACCACAGCTGCATCTACAACCACTGAAAACAGCATTTATGTCCACAATTCAACAATAATTTAAATGAAATGTAAAGTGGAGAGCTTCACTGTCAAAAAGGTCGTTAAAAAAAAAAAAAAAAAAAGGACTGATTTTGTGAATGGAGTTCTGTGACACCAAGGGTTTTGATTTGTATTGCTAACAACTGAGTGTTTTTTAAGAATATATAATCAAATAAATACAACTTAGTAGAGCTGCAGCAGTAGTTTGATAATCATAGGTTTGAGGTCTGTTTGTTTTATTATTTTTGATCTAAAATGTGAATATTCTCTGGTTTCTTTGCTCCATAAAAGGGCTAGTTACAAGTAAGCTGCCCTGCAAATGTTTTTGGTTTTTTTTAAGTGTACTTTTATGGTTATTATAAACAAAATAATTGCAATTCACAATATCATCATTAAAAATAAGGTAAAGAAGAAGAAATCTAAATGAGATGATTAAAAAACCATGAGGTTCTGAACAGGCTCCCCCTTGTGGTACCTTCACATAAATCACTAAGGAGCGACACAGCATTTTCAAGTGATCAACAGTTTTCTCCATTCAAATAATAACAACCACACATATCGACTCGTTGTTGGAGCTTTAAATAACGATGTGCTATAAAACCGCATCATATTCAGTATTTGTTGTAAGTTACAGCTACAAGAGGATCGTGTAGAATTAGCTGGAGGATGCTAGCAGCTGTTAGCAGAGCGCTAACAACAAACGCATTCACGTACAGCAGGTGAGCTGCCAGCACCGCTGCTAACGACGCGGCTAACACCGCCGCTGCCTCTCCGGGACATCACGGCACCGCTCAGCGGCGGAAACACGACCTCGGTGCCGCTGCCTCCACCACACACACACACACACACACACACACGGTGACTCCACATTTTACCGCTCAGACTCGGCGGGACACAGAGCGACGCGACGCTGCGACTCGCGACACGACAGACGCGGTCACTCGGCGGCGCGGAGCAGCCCGCGGCTTCTTTTCTAAGCCGAACACCGTGCGCGGGACACACCGCGGCGGGCAGCACACACCCCGGCGGCCGCAGTGTAAACTCCATCCTCCCGCCTGTGAGAGCTCTCACTCACCTTCCGTGAAGACGCTGTTTTTGTGATTCCGCTGCTTCAACCTGCTCTCCTTCGCCGCTGCCATCTTTAATGAGCCGCTAGTAGCGGCAGACCGCGCTGACGTCACAGACTGAGCCGGCGCGTCCGCGCGCTCCTAAATATGGTTCTGAGGCCCCGCCTCAGCTAACTACTAACATCACCCTCAGCTAATCTGTGACACAAGAGACGAAAATAACCGATTAAAGTTACGATTATTGTGTAAAAACAAAACAGAGTAGTTAAAGATACATCCAAGTTATGATGAGATGCTAATTCTTCCCATAATTATCACTTAGTATCTCATAATTATCACTTACTTTCTCATTATTATCACTTAGCATCCCATTGTTATGACTTATTATCTCATAATTATCACTTAGTATCTCGTAATTATCACTTACTATCTCATTATTATCGCTTAGCATCCCATTGTTATGACTTATTATCTCATAATTATCACTTAGTATCTCGTAATTATCACTTAGAAATGGTTGTTGTTCTTTGTTGTTTTTCAGCTGATGTACTGTGAAAAGACAGGTTGATGCCGGAGGTCAGAGGTCAAACATATGAATATTGTAAACTCATGTGGTAAAAGAAGTCACACACGAGGTCGTCATTGGAGTAGAAAGATTTGTTTTTATAAATGCAATTGGTGTGTTTTCTTGTAACAGCACTGCTCAGAAACTTAACGTAGGCATGTTCATTATTTAAAACAGCCAATGCCCTTGCCGTTACCGTGGCAACCATGTTTTCTTTCACATTGTCTGTGCCACTGAGAATCAGAACTCGTCTTTAAAAGCTTGTGACCGTCTCTGTGGAGAATGGATTTTTTTGTCAGCTGACTCTTCCTGTGATGATGTCATCTAAAGAGGGCTTCAGATTCAAACTCTGACCTCAGATCATTAAAAAAAACAATAGAAATATTATTAATGTAACATTTTATTCCTGTTATGAAAAATAAACATTTTATCTATGTATTTAAAACTTTTACATTCAAATAAAAATACATTTTACAGTTTCGCTCTTATTTTTGACAGGTCATGTTACAGCAATGAGATCATAAATGTATTAATTCATTCATCTTCTACCGTGTTATCCTCCACAAAACGTTCACAGGGGGCGCAGCTGCCAATGGGGGGGGGGGGGGAGGTTACTGTGGACAGTTCACCAGTTCATCACAGGGCCTGAGACAATTCAGCTTATTTGAAATGTTGACTCTGCTGCTGAGAAACAGAAGCTCACTCTCAAACAGAGATATTTTTATTGACTAAACAAAAGACTGTGATATATACGTCATATGTCCAAGTCTTTATCTCACTGTTAGACAGGAAACTGATGTTTGTAAACCACTCACTCTCCCACACCAAACCCCATAGAGAAAATCAGTGATTTTAACATCACACACACACAGTTGTTGATCCACTGCTGCCCCCATCACTAAGTTCAAATGTCTTATTTTTCCAATTCGGCATTTGAAAACCTACATTCACTTTAACTTCAGTGACACAAAGTGACCACACGGGGTCTTGATGCAGGGAGCGACTTTTCCTCGTGTCCTAAATTGCAGCCATGTTTTCACTGAGGATGAGCCTCAACTGTCTGATGCTGGGGGCGCTCACACAGCTCACCTCATACAAACCACAGTTTAAAAAAACAAACAAACAAACATGTTATTAAAATGACATCACTTCCTGCTTTACACATTCCACTTTGACTGTGGCGACCATCTTGGTTTGCGGCTCACAGACGGGAGGAAGTGGAGAAGCAGAGTTTCAGGGTGAAGGGGGTGGAGCTGTCTGTAGGTTAGAGCACAGGACAGAGTCTGAGTTTGGGAACGCCCCCCTGACCTTGGGAATTCTGAATTCCGACTACAAATGGAACGCAGCATCAGCACTTACTGGGTATTTTGATCTGATGGTGGTTGAGGACGACGAGAGTCTCCACTGCTTCAGCTCTGCTGTCAAACTCCAACAGTCCTGAGACAGTCTTTGAACTGGCTGCACCGAGGAGGAGGAGGAGGAGCAGGAGGAAGAGGAGGAACAGGAGCAGGAGGAGGAGCAGAAGGAGGAGGAAGAGGCAGAAATATCTTAAATATTTTGCTGATTGTGTGATTTTTTTCTTCACTTTGTATTTTCAAGTATAGTTAATTATTTTTACATTGTAGCAGGTTATGTTTTAATTATAATATATATATGATGTTAATGTTTAATGTTTGTAAAAACAGATGTTTAATCTCGGTGACTTTAATTTAATTACTCTGTCAGTCAAACATTTGTCAAACTCACATTTGCCATCGAAGACCTTGAACCTGGTGAAGGCGGGAACGTTGTGTTCATCACAGAGCTGCAGACAAATAAGACTGTGAGCGCCCCCTACTGATGAGACCCAGCCTGAGACACAGAGACTTGTGACTTTTCCAACAGGAAACTGAAGTTTGTAAACCACTCACTCTCCCACACCAAAGCCCGTAGAGAAAATCAGTGATTTTAGCTCTTGGGGACACAGGAGCTGCTGGTCCTCTGCTGCCTCGTGTGGTCACTTTGTGTCACTGAGGTCAATCTTAACAAAGGATTTGAAATGCCAAATTGACAAAATTAGACATTTTAACTTAGTGATGGAGGCAGCAGTGGATCAATAACTCCTGTGTGCTGTGATGTTAAAATCACTGATTTTCTCTATGGGGTTTGGTGCGGGAGAGTGAGTGGTTCACAAACAAAAGTCTGTCTGACAGTGAGACAAAGACGTGAACATGTGACGTAGATATCAGAGACTTAAACTGACGAAGAGTCTGTTGTGAAGTGGCTAAAATCTGTTTTCTATAAAATCAAAGTCACGTCTTGTCAGGGACGGTGTCCCACAGGGCTCCACACTGGGCCCCTTCATCTTCTCTGGACACAAAGTTAAATCCCCAAATCAAATCTTTCTCCAGGTGTGCCCTCACCTGCTGCAGCTGGTGTTGACTGAGGGTGGGCGGGGCATTGTAGAAGTGCAGGATGGCAGTGGGCGGCTGGATGACGTTGCGTCCTCCGTGTGCGCTGCTGAAGCGGTTGTTCCTGGTCAGACTGAAGTCTCTGTAGCTGCCGCTGCCGTCGGCCAGGTCGAACACCTGACTGGGGATCACTGCGCGCTGTCTGGACACACTGACCCAAGACAGGACGGACAAGTCATATGGCACTTTCATTTAGTTCAGTGGCACAGACATCTTGGAACTGCTTTTAGAAACAAACTGTTACTATGGCAACGGCATAAGAAATGAGCAGATTTTCACCTGATGTAGAGTCTCTCAGCTACAACACGTAAATATTAGTTTAAACAGCTGATTCTCCCACAGAAGCAAGAAAAACACCTGACCCCTGACCTCTAGGTTCCGTCGTTTTAAAACAATAGTTTAGGTTATTTTGAAATGTGGTTGTATTTAATGTTAGACAGACTTATCCAACAGGAAAATTTAGTTTGTAAACTCACTCTCCCACACCAAACCCCACAGAGAAAACCAGTGATTTTAACATCACACACACAGGAGTTGTTGATACACTGCTGCCTCCATCACTAAGTTCAAATGTCTGATTTTGTCACTTCAGTGTTTGAAATCCTTTGTTCAGATTGACCTCAGTGACAAATAGTGACCACACGAGGCAGCAGAGGACCAGCATCTCCTGTGTCTCCACGAGCTAAAATCACTGATTTTCTCTATGGGCTTTGGTGTGGGAGAGTGAGTGGTTGACAAAAGTCTGTTTAACAGTGAAATAAAGATGTGAACACGTTCTTAAAAATATCGTAGACTTAAACTGACGCAGATTTTCTGTGTCTTATGTTTGCTCTCGTCAGCAGGGGGGGCACAGAGGTGTCGTCATCGCTCACCAGACGTTGAGTTTTTGGCCGAACACCTTGACGTTGTTCAGGTGAGTCACCGCTCGGACGACTGCAAACTCGTCGCTCATCTCCACCAGCGCCGTGCCGGGAACGCTTCTCATGAACTTCACCTGCAAACACCACAGTTGGTCACACGTTCACACGTTCACACGGTCACACATTTACACGTTCACACGTTCACACGTTCACACGTTCACACGGTCACATGGTCACACGGTCACACGGTCACACGTTCACATGGTCCGTTAACACGGTCACACGTTCACACGTTCACACGTTCACATGGTCACATGGTCCGTTAACACGGTCACACGTTCACACGTTCACATGGTCCGTTAACACGGTCACATGGTCCGTTAACACGGTCACACATTCACACATTCACATGTTCACACGGTCACATGGTCACATTGTCCGTTAATATGGTCACACGTTCACACGTTCACACGTTCACACTGTCCAGTCACATGGTCACATGGTCACATGGTCACACGTTCACATGTTCACACATTCACACATGACACGTTCACATGGTCCGTTCACATGGTCCGTTCACACGTTCACGTGGTCATATGTTCACAAGGTCACACGTTCACACGTTCACATGGTCCGTTAACACATTCACACATTCACACGTTCACATGGTCACACGTTCACATGGTCACACGTTCACACATTCACACATTCACACATTCACACATTCACACATTCACACATTCACACGGCCACACTGTCACACGTTCACACACCGACGTCTCTCTCTGAACCACACACACACCTTATCCACGTTTCCATAGAGACAGAAGAGGTTGAAGACGCGGCTGCAGTTCATCTGGGCGACGTGGAGGCCGCTCACCATGGCAACAGAGCTGGAGGCTTGGCCCAGGAGAGAGGAGGAGGAGGACGTTTGAGGGCAGAGCAGAGGGGAGGACATCATGTCCTTCATCTGTTCACTGCTCCTCCTGTACCTGCTGTTAGAGGGGGCGGGCAGCAGGGGGCAGTGTGGACCTGGACACAGAGAGAGAGAGAGAGAGACAGAGGTCAGACAGAGACAGAGAGACAGACAAGTGTGAAGACACAGATGAACTGCATAGAATAGAAAATAATAGAATAAGTCTTTATAGTCCACCAGCACAGTAAACAGACGACAGGAAAGTAAAAACATTGTCATGCATAAAAAAATATATAATGGACACAATATAAACAGAGATAAGATACAGTGTAAACAGGAAGAAAAGTAGAGGTAAAATAAGATCTAATAAGATAAATAAAGCACAAAGGTCTGTGATGTAATGTGAATTGATCACTTTGTCAAGTTCAAGATGGCAGTGGCATTTGGGATAAAAGATTTTTGGTCAGGACCTTTGGTCAGAGGAGCTCTTTAGCGCCTCCCAGACGTCAGAAGCTCAAACTGACAGGACAGAGGGTGAGAGCCGTCTGCCAGGATTCTCCGGGCTTTCCTCCAAGTGTTGGTCAGAGGCTTCTGGGGTTTTCCCACAAGTTTACCAGCCATTTTTACAATTCTATTTAGCTTGACCTTACACTTAACACTCAAATGAAACACTCTCAATATGTGCAGTATACACAAGCTCTAAACTCTGCAGACTGACTCAAGGCAGCTGAATCTTCTAAGCAGACTGAGTCGCTGTGAGCATTTCTTGAAGCTAAAATCTTTGTTTTCAGAGAAGCTAAAATGACTGTGAAGGACTGAGCCTAGATATTTAAAGGTTTTCCCAGTTTCAACAAGCTGGCCATCAAGTGAAACTGGCTCTATCGTCAGTTCTTGCTTCATGTGAACAACTAGCTCCTTTGTTTTTGACACATTGATGACTAGACACCATGCTTCTAGGGCCTTAATGTGGGCAAGGTAAAAGCCCTCCCCTCACCAGAGGGGTCAGATTTCTGTAGCAGGCCGACTAAGGCCATGTCGTCCGCGTACTTAATCAATTTAAAACTTTTATCATTAAGTGTAAGCTCATCTGTGAAAAGTGAAAAGAGCAAAGATGAGAGAACGCTACCCTGTGGGCAGCCAGTGCTTATGATGAGTTCTCCGTAAGTACAGACACTTTGAGGGCGGCAAGAGAGAAAGTCTCTGATCCAGAGCATCAAGCCTGTTTCAATATTCAAATCTGCCGGCCTTTCAGAACAATGTGTCATTTCGTAGAGTTAAAAGCTGCACTAAAGTCTACAAACAAAACCCTAGGGTATGCTTTAGTAAGCGAAAGCTGCTTTGAGATCACATATAGCAAGGTCAGCTCAGCATCCCTCAGCATCCTCTTTCCCTCGTATAGGCAAACTGTGGGGGGTCCAGTTCACCAACCACTGTGGGGGTCAGAACATCAACCAGAACTCTCTCCATAGTTGTGCATAATATGGAGGTTACTGCATAAACACAGATGGACAGTCACATGGTCAGTACCATAGTTATGGGATGGATGATCTCCCAGGATGGAGCGACACTGTCTCCCCTTCCCCTGCTCTGTAACACACACACACACACAGTGAAATTAACCACTTACAGGCCGCAGTGACACATCTGTGTCTCCAGGGGGCGCTCACTTAGCTCCACCCTGCTTCATCTTCATCTGTGTGTGTTTGCTGACCTTGTCAGGACCCGTAGTCCTCATGGAGACCAAAACCTGGTCCTAATGAGGCAGAACCTCATTTCTGTGTGTGTGTGTGCGCACATGCGTGCATGTGTGTGTGTGTGTGTGTGTGGTACCTCTCTGCAGCAGGAAGTGTGTGTAATCCCAGCTGTTGTTGTCATTGCGGGTGACGTTCAGTCTGTTGGGCTGCAGGGGGCGACAGAGCACAGCACCTCTGGGTGTGTGTGTCTGTGTGTGTGAGAGAGAGAGTGTGTGTGTTCTTGTATGTGTGTCTTTGTGAGGACATTTTGTCTGGTCCTCACTTCTTTAAAGACCCTTTTCAGGATTAAGACCTGGTTTTAGGGTTAGAATTGGGTTTAGGTTAAAGGTCAAAAGTTGGGGAATGTGTGTGTGTGTGTGTGTGTGTGTGTTTACCCTGGCGTACTCTATCTTCATTGTGCAGCACTTGGTGTAAATGTGGGCTCCGTTCAGAGTCAGTTTGACCTTGTGAGCGTCTGCCACCGACTCAAACATGAACAAGCTCGTTAAGGAGTGGGAGGAGTCATCAGGATGAGCAGCCAATCAGAGGAGACATACGGCTAATCCATTCAGTCATCATCAAAGGTCCATGAAAAAGGTTCAGTTTAATCGTTATTCTTACACACACACACGCACACACGTGCACATACACACACACACACACACATGCACACACGTGCACACACACACACACAGACACACACACAGTGTCAGGATATTCCACCATGGCCTGGACGCCGCTACGTCTGAAGATGACGATGCGCAGGACGTTAGCAACGGGATTACACACACTGTACAAGACGTCCTGAGAGAGAGAGATTGGAATTTTCAGTGGATTTATAGATAGATTATAGTAGTAGTAGTAGATTATAAGTACATTTTTTACAATGACAAAATGTTTTTATTTAATTTTAATCAGATTTATAGCAATTTCAAAAACTTAAAAATAGATTCACACTTAACTTTGAAGTGTAAAATATTAAAATATTAAATCTACACACAGGCAGACCTGGAGACATTTTGATTTGACAGGAAGTGGTCACAGCGATCAGGGGGCGTGACTCACGGTGGTGATGGGGTACAGCGGGTTCTGGACGGAGAGCAGCAGAACCTTGTTCCTGCTGGTGGGGTCGTCTGCGTTGGTCGGTCTGCTGATTCTCTGGCTGGTGGAGAAGTTGAAGAACGCCCGCTGCTCGGCGACGTGCACGGCCTCGCGTGTTCCACTCGTCACGCAGCGCTCAGCGCTCGCCGCGCTGTCGAACTCCACCAGAGCCTGACGCTTAAACGGCATCATCATCACGTAGCTGCAGACAGCGACATGGACGAACACCGCAGTCAAGACTAAAGTTACATGTCATGTCAGTGGTTGGGCTAAAGTGCGTCAGACAGGTGACGCAACGCGAGCAAAGTTAGCACCAAATATCCACGGGTTCTGTCGGCACGCGTGAGTAAACGCAAATAATCACGCGGGAAAAAAAAGAGCTCACAAAGCATGAGAGGAGGCGGGGTTTATTACGCTGCTTTTCCTGTTAAATATTGATATTTTACACATTTCTAAAGTTCTGTCACTGATTAGGTTACAAGTGTGTAAGAAAAGCATCGTTAGAGATGAAGGCGGTCCAGACTGCAGACAGCTGTTAGCATCGTCATCATCATCATCATCATCGTCACCTCTTACATAGACGTTATATAAATGTGAAGCCTCACCAGATGCTGCCGTACTTTTCCAGGGCCTCCACCAGATCTGCCTCCACCGCCACGTCACTCAGTCCTCGCACGTGGACAACAGGGGACGGGGGGACGCAGTGGCTGTCCTCCACACTGTCCTGTCGGGAGAGCATGATGATGGATGTAAATCGATCCAGGAACCAGGAAGTTAGCATCGTCCTGGTTCACTTGGAAAACTGTCTCTGATTGCTGTGACTTTCACACATTACAGTGTAAGTTTATAAGTTAAAGGTGATTTTGTTATTGACTTTTCTCGTGTATTTGAAGCACACTCCTGTTTCTGGAGCGTTGAGCGGAAACTGTGACTCAGAAGTAAAGATCACATCTGAGCGGCCGTCGCCTCGCAGCCAATCAGAGAGCGTTTCCTGCAGCCGTTGGTGAGAGAGAGACGAGCAAAGCTGCAGAGAAAACAGGTCGAGCTGCAGAAGAAACTCCCTCTCATGCAACCTCTTCCTGAGAGCGACAGGTTATGTTAGTGTCAAACCTGAAGTCCACAGAGAAAACCAGTGGAAACAGGAGGTGCTGGTCCTCTGCTGCCTCGTGTGGTCACTTTATGTCACTGAGGTCAATCTGAAGCTTTCAAACACTGAAGTGACAAAAAGACATTTGAACTTTGTGATGGAGGCAGCAGTGGATCGGCAGCTCCTGTGTGTGTGTGTGTGTGTGTGTGTGTGATGTTAAAATCACTGATCTTCTCTGTGGGCTTTGGTGTGGGAGAGTGAGTGTTTTACAAACTTCAGTTTCCTGTTGGAAAAGTCTGTCTCACAGTGAGATAAAGACGTGATCGTGTTCTTCAGACATCGTAGACTTGAGTTTGAGCGTAGACAGGAAGTGGTTTTAGCGTCGACCTGCAGACCCACAGGAAGTAAAGACCTGTGTGATTGTCTTATTTAAGATTTTCACTGTTGTTAAGAGAGGAAACGATGTGTTGCTACGGCGACGATGAGGGTTTTACACTTAAATAAGTCACTTTTAGTGTCTTTCCTCTCATGTGACGCTTACACAGAACCAGACACGGAGTCAGAACCTCCTGCAGAACCCAGAGAACCTCCTCACACACCTTCATCATCATCATCATCATTCAGTGACGTCATGTTCGCGTGAAAACTGAAACAGAATCTGTAATAAAATCAGACGTTTCCAGTTTGAGTCTCACTCACCTCCTCTCTGCTCCTCACTGCCTCCTCCTCCTCCTCCTGCTGCCGCTCCTCCTCTTCATCAGTCCGGAGCCTCTTGGCGTACTGGTGATACTCTCCTCTTCCTCCTCTCTTCAATGCTGCTTCCATTTCAGGTGACACATATGAAGATGAAGGTTTGGTGAGGAGCAGTCAGTCTCCCCCTCTCTGTCTCTCTCTCTCTCTCTCTCTGTCTCTCTCTCAGATATGATCAAACAGTGATGTCTCACTCTGTCACCCTTTCCAGAAACAAAAATGAGCGTGATTAAAACTTTTACAAATCAAATGTAAGAAAAAAGAATAATAACTCCTTGCATTTCAATAGGGTTTATACGCACCTTGTGCTCGAACCCTAATAAATACATTTATGTAACCTGACGCACACACGTGTATAAAAGTATATACTTTTATACACGTGTGTGTCATGTTACCACGGCAACAGCACACCTGCCGCTCTAAATGTAAAGTGTGTCAGGAAACATGAAGCTTCCTGTTGCTGTTGTGTTTTTTTAGGTCAAAAATAAAAGATTTTACAACTTTTGTGTGAAACTTTTGTCAGTTAAAGAAGATTAAAAAATGTTTAATATGCGTCACCTTTCATTATCCATCACAGTGAACGCATCACATCTGACCAAGTGATGAGTTCAAGGACACTCGGACATCAGAGTTTCCACAGCTGCTCGTTAAAAATCGGTCAAAGATTTATTCTGATTTATTATTATTAATATTATCATTATAATAATTATAATTAGTATTTTAGTTTCTGTTCGTCCACACTTCAGAGTCAAAGTCTCACACTTGTTTGTTAGTAAAACATAACACCACACTTTTCAAAATAAAAGTCTCAGGTTCTGTTTGTCCACACTAAAACATAACACCACACTTTTCAAAATAAAAGTCTCAGGGGTTTTTTTACACACTAAAATGTGACACAGCCAATTTCAAAATAGTCTTGGTTTCTTTTCTTTTTTTAAAAGCCCCATTACACCACAGTTTTCAAAATAAGACTCACAGTTTGTGTTTGATTCAGGTGCTAGTTAACAAACAGCTGTAACATCAACTTTAACCACAGAATAACCATTTAAGAGTAAGAGTCTGGGGGTCATCCTCCCAACTCTGGGTCTTGTCTTGTCTCGGAACTCAGTCTCAGTCAGTAGTAGTCAGTAGTAGTAGTCAGTAGTAGTAGTAGTCAGTCAGTAGTAGTCAGTAGTAGTAGTCAGTAGTAGTCAGTAGTAGTCAGTCAGTAGTAGTCAGTAGTAGTAGTCAGTAGTAGTAGTCAGTCAGTAGTAGTCAGTAGTAGTAGTCAGTAGTAGTAGTCAGTCAGTAGTAGTCAGTAGTAGTAGTCAGTAGTAGTAGTCAGTAGTAGTCAGTAGTAGTAGTCAGTAGTAGTCAGTCAGTAGTAGTCAGTAGTAGTAGTCAGTAGTAGTCAGTAGTAGTCAGTCAGTAGTAGTCAGTCAGTAGTAGTAGTAGTCAGTAGTAGTCAGTAGTAGTCAGTCAGTAGTAGTCAGTAGTAGTAGTAGTCAGTAGTAGTCAGTAGTAGTCAGTAGTAGTAGTCAGTAGTAGTCAGTAGTAGTAGTCAGTAGTAGTCAGTAGTAGTCAGTAGTGGTCAGTAGTAGTCAGTAGTGGTCAGTCGTAGTCAGTAGTAGTAGTCAGTAGTAGTCAGTAGTAGTAGTCAGTAGTAGTCAGTAGTAGTAGTCAGTAGTCATGTATAGATCTTTGTATTCTATATTTTTAATTCAAAAGCCCAGAAACTTGTGAAAATACTAGAACTATTTTAGAATTACAGTCACACAAACTCACAACAACACTGCAGCTTTTTTATATCCCAACCTTTGTCCTCAGACTGTCCTCAGACAGACTTACCCCGTTTATAACGTCGTAAAATAGTAATTCTTAGTTGTTTCGTTTTGACTTGTTGTTTTTTTTTAAATGAGTTTGTTTGAATTAGTTTTTAGAGCAGGTTTACTAGTTTTTATTTTCTGTATTTATGTTTCGTTTTTTATTCGTTTTAGTGTTAGTTTGAGATTTGTCACATACTGATTCTGCTGCTGCTGCTGATTCTGCTTCTGATTCTGCTGCTGATTCTGATTCTGCTGCTGATTCTGCTTCTGATTCTGCCGCTATTTCTGATTCTGCTGCTGATTCTGCTGCTGATTCTGCTTCTGATTCTGCTGCTGATTCTGCTCCTGCTGTTAATTCTGCTTCTGCTGTTGATTCTGTTGCTGTTTCTGCTTCTGCTGCTGATTCTGCTTCTGATTCTGCTGCTGATTCTGCTCCTGCTGTTAATTCTGCTTCTGCTGTTGATTCTGTTGCTGTTTCTGCTTCTGCTGCTGATTCTGCTTCTGATTTTGCTACTGATTCTGCTTCTGAGTCTGCTGTTGATTCTGCTGCTGATTTTGCTTCTACTGCTGATTCTGCTTCTGATTTTGCTGCTGCTTCTGCTGCAGATTCTGCTGCTGCTGATTCTGTCTCCTCTGGTTTGACTGTTAATCTTTTTATCTTTTATTTGGCTTCATTCTTGGACTTTGCTCCTAACCATAATCAACACAATTAATCTTTGTATCAAAGCTCACCTGTGTGTGTGTGTGTGTGTCTGTGTGATGCCTTCAGGTCCAAACTCCACCCCTTACATATACTTATACAGATACTCAGTGTAAGAAACATGCAGACGATTCAACAACGACAAGAAGAAGTTTGTGGACTGAAGTAAGTTCATAAACATTCTCTTTCTTTTTCTCGCGTCAGAGTCGCTGATTCTCGCTGTTTGGTCAGTTTTGTTGCTTGTAGCCAAAGATATTGTTTTTTTAGGAAAATTTAAGAACTTTTCATGGTCACATACTTTTTTACGGTTCAGAATCGTTTCAATGCATCAATGCATTCCCCCTGCCTGCAGGTGTGGAGACGGGTGTGCATCACTTTCAAGTGTCCCCTGGAAACACTTCTGTCTCTGACCTCTCAGGGCCACCGTAATTTTACTGTAAAAGAATCACTTTAAAGTGCTTTTATACAGCGACTGTGTGTTTGCATCTTCTGATATTAACATTCATGTAGTAGGATGTTCTCTGTGTGTGATCTGGTTCATGTTTAATCTCTTTGCTCTTTCACTTTTACTCTTGACTGTCTGTTAACAATAATCGGGAACCTGAGTCTTTTGTTAAGTTTCAGAGTTGACCTCTGAAAAAACCCCAAACCACGATTCTGATCAACACACCAGACTAGGATTAATAATATCCATATGTATATACATATATATATATATATATATATATAGTTTATTATTAGTATTATTCATTTCTGAACTTTAAACACATGTATGCGGTTACAGCTGAGCTTCATGTCATATTTGAAAGGTTAAAGTGTGTAATTATCTTCATCATAAATGTAAAACTATTGACTAATTCAAATGTAAAGGTTAAGCTGCCCACGCTTTGTTTTACAACATCTATATTAATATACTCGACTTTATGGTAAGAGCGTGGACTTTCAAAATAAAAGAACTCTGAAATTGCGGAATGAACAAATATTGCACTTACATTGAGATTGATATTACTTTGGATTATAGCACGTCATTCTGATGTGACATTCCAAAATAAAAGCTACTTCACTGGTTACAACAGTGATCAATCAATGAATTAATCGATTGCTTCCTCAGGTGAATGTTTTGTTTTGAGAGACTTCCTGTTTAGATGAAGACTTAAATAAATAAAAAACAATAATTAATTTGTTATTATATTGTGAGAAGATGACATTTTTCATGTCTCATTGATTCTTGTGCAGGTGCTGAGCTCCATCTAGTGGCGCTGCACTGAACTACACTAAGGCAAGATTGATTTATTTTGTTTCTCAAATACTTTTCATGGTGATTATTATTGTCATAAATTCAATGTGCTATCGTTAATCCGTCAATAATCTTTAATTTTCTTTAATTCACATTCTGAGAAAATAATCCTCTAAAGGAGAAGAATATTTTATGACAAAAGGCGTGCGTTTGTAAATCTGATGAAATAAAATGACTGCGGCGTTAAGTTTGACCTCTGACATCATGTCGTGTGAAGGTGGAGGCTCGACGATGAATCGGTGTGAGGAGGCGGAGATGGAAGCCCCGCCCACTGATGTCACAGCTCAAAGGTGAGGCGGAGTTTTATGAGACGCTTCTCTACACGTCAACATTTCTACGACAAGAACTTTAATCTGGAAACGTTGTCTTTTGTTTGACCGTGCGTGTGCGGTCTCCTCCTGGTTTTCAATAATCTAGTCCGACTGTTGCCAGTTGCCAGTGCTCTACATTCAGTGTCTGAGTGAATTATGGGGGATTTTATTATGGAGGTCGCTCGCAACGCACCACCCTTGATGTACGCAGGCGTACACGCCCACTTTAACTATACTCGTTCCGGGACTATATGCATATATATGTAAAAGACACAAGATATAAAAAGCTTCCCATTTAAATGAGTGATACTAGAAAAGTATAAAAACACACTTAGTATAAAATAATAAACACATCTACAAACTAAGGAAATAAAAACGGACTTAATAAAATTGAAACAAACATGACTAATAAAATAAAAATTTGAATATGTGAAAATGAATGCCTAATTGGGTATGAACACGCCACTGGTCTGCAGAAGTTAGCGAGAGTGTCTAGCGATGAGTTCTAGAATTTAGCGGAGGCTGTACACAGGACTTCATTTGTGGTGGAAACCTCAGTCTTTATGAACCTTTAGTTCTTAAAGAAAAGTTCTTGGTTCTAGAAGTTCTGGGTACTTTTGGTCAAAATGTCGGAAATTAGCTCTCGGAACTTTCAACCTTCTCTGTCACAGCTCTGTGTGTGTGTTCTGTTGTGTCTCAGACGGGTGATCAGGCCTTTACCAGATGGGATGATCTTCAAAGGTCACCCTTCAGGGACTCGGTAAGTCGACATCGCAGCGGTGAGCTGTGACCGTTAGCATCACCATCAGTCTTATCGTAGGAGATCTCAAACTTTCCTGTTAGCTAAAAAGATAACTTAGCTTCTTGAAAAGCTGTGAACTGACCTGCTTTGTCCACAGGCCAGGTGGAAGGGATTTGGACTTGTAACAGAGAGTTGCTTGTTTGAATCTCCTTCTCCTGAGCAAGGTACCAATCAGTCATTGTTGATTTCGAAACTCTAAATTGACCCCAGCCACAAGGGGGCCACATCCAAGCCCCGGTCCCAAGCCCAGATAAATGGGAGGGTTGTGTCAGGAAGGCATAAAAATCTCTGCCAAATCATTTGTATGTGGATCACCTACTGTGGCACCCCCTAGAGAGAGAGACGTTGAAAGTTTTTAAATGTATTTGATTTATATTCATAATAATGAAATCATCCTGTGATTGTGTACAGACCAGACCCTTCCAGATCTGAAATCAGCAGAGTTTCCTTCAGTTCCATGCCACCGCCACCATGTTTTGGAGAAGAGCTTCTTTCAGAGACTCAGTGAGTCAACATGGTTCCAGGAGAGGGCGGTGTCCTCACCCTGCATCATGTTTTGTTCATGTTCTAAGTTATGTTTGATTCACTCAGGCCTCGCGCCAAGAGAAATAAAAAGCTTTATTAGTCCCCTAGGGGTAATTCTTTCTCTGCATTTAACCCATCCTCATCTAGGAATCTTCCTAGAAGGCGCAGTGGGCAGGCACAATGAGCAGCGCCCGGGGAGCAATGGGCTCAAGGGTACCCCAGACATTTGATCTGGTGGGTACTTGAACTGGCAACAAGCCAAGTTCCCGATCTACTTGGCCATGGGCCACTGGGACAAGTGGCTGTGAACAAAAGACTGCAAAATTAGATCTAGTCTAAAATCTGTATTATCTTGAATGACCATCAGGCAGTGACCCCATGGGTTTATATACAAGTCAGAGAGAACATTTGAAGTTAATGGTTCCATTATGTAATTTATGTTGCCTTTGGAGAGTCAAACAGACCGGAAAGCCGATGAAAAACAACCTATTGTACTTTGAAACGAATGCAGTAAACGACTGCATTTAAAGCCAGCATATATATAAATGGCTCTTCTAAAGGCCGATTTATACGCCAGACAAAGATGTCCATACTTTTATGGTGTTAATTTTGTCTATCACTTCAAATGTCCTTACCAAGGCAAAAGACGCACAAGGTTGCGATAATGTTTGGGATAGACAGACTTAAATAAACACAAAGACAAGTATGAATGGACCTTAAAAGTCACAGTGGTTAGCACTGTTGCCTCACAGCAAGAAGGTCCCAGACAAATCCCGGTCTATCACAGGTCCTTTCATGTTCTCTCTGTGTCCATGTGGGTTTTATCTAGGTACTCCAGGTTCCACCTACCATGAAATCATGTGTTAGGGGAACACTCCTGTGGGTGACCCTGAGCAGCAATCTGGAGTTGGTCTCCAGGCGCTGCTCAGTAGCTGTCCACTGCTCCCAGTTATAGGAAGGTTCCTATAGAGGATGGGTAAAATACACATTTCCATACAGGGATTACCTTAACCTTACAGATCATTTGTTTCCTGCCTTATGAGGCAAAATTTGCACATTAGACTTTTACAAATCGTAGCTCAACTGAAAAAGGGTCCACCAAACTGAATCCTACCTAATCCATGAAATGTTGCTTATCCAAAAACACCCAAGTGTTGTTCTCTCCACAGAGACTATAACAGTGAGACAGAGATCTTCCTGAGGAAGATGAAGCAGGAGAATCCGGATGACTGTCTTCAGAGCAGTAAGACTTCACTACACTTCATTTTTCTCACATTTTCACCAACATCCACTCACTCTTGTGTCTCTACTCCAGGAGCTCCTGCTGCAGTTTGTCAACAACAACTCAAGTCTCATCTGAAAAACAAATTCCAGTTTGTCATTGAAGGGATTCCTAAAGGGGGAAACTGGACTCACCTGAGTCAGATCTTCACCGAGCTCTATGTTGTACAGGGAGGGTGGGGAGAGGTTGAGGGAGAACATGAGGTCATACAAATTGAGACAGCATCCAGGAAACCTTACCACCCAGAACCAACAGTCAGATGCGAGGACATATTTAAAGCCTCAGCCGGAAGATGGGCCAATCAGGACAGTGATGACACTGGGAGTGGCTGGAATTGGGAAGACGGTCTTAATACATAAATTCACTCTGGACTGGGCTGAAAACAAAACCAATCAGGACATACACTTCACATTTCCTTTCTCTTTCAGAGAGCTAAATTTGCTAAAGGAGAAGAAGTACAGCTTAGTGGAACTCATTCATCTTTTCTTTACTGAAACCAAAGAAGCAGGGATGTACAGGTTTGATGAGTTCCAGGTCATGTTCATCTTGGATGGTCTAGACGAGTGTCGACTCCCTCTGGACTTCCACAACTCTGAGACCCTGACTGATGTCACAGCATCCACCTCAGTGGACGTGCTGCTGGTAAACCTCATCCAGGGTAATCTGCTTCCCTCTGCTCTCCTCTGGATAACCACACGACGAGCAGCAGCCAATCAGATCCCTCCTGACTGTGTTCACATGGTGACAGAGATCAGGGGGTTCATGGATCCACAGAAGGAAGACTACTTCAGGAAGAGGTTCAGCGATGAGGATCAGGCCAAGAGGATCATCACCCACATCCAGACATCACGAAGCCTCCACATCATGTGCCACATCCCCGTCTTCTGCTGGATCACTGCAACACTTCTGGAGAACATGTTAAAAACCAGAGTTGGGGGAGAACTACCCAAGACCCTGACGGAGATGTACATCCACTTCCTGGTGGTTCAGTCCAAACGGAGCATCAAGTTTAATGAAGGACCTCAGCCGGATCGTATTTGGAATAGAAAGATCCGAAAGATGATTGCATCCCTGGGGAAACTGGCTTTTGAACAGCTGCAGAAAGGGAACCTGATCTTCTATGAATCAGACCTGACAGCATGTGGCATAGATATCCAAAAAGCAGCATTTTACTCAGGAGTCTTCACTCAGATCTTTAAAGAAGAGAGAGGCCTGTACCAGGACAAGTTCTTCTGCTTCGTCCATCTGAGTGTTCAGGAGTTTCTGTCTGCTCTTCATGTTCATCAGACCTTCTGTAAATCGGGTGTCAATCTGATGTTGACCACTTCCTCACATCAAAAATTAGAAAAACAGACACTAAAGCATGTCTATCAGAGTGCAGTGGACAAGGCCTTACAGAGTCCAAACGGACATCTGGACTTGTTCCTCCGCTTCCTCCTTGGTCTTTCTGTACCAACCAATCAGAGTCTCTTACGAGGGCTGATGTCAAAAGGTAGCTCTCGGATCAACCAGGAAACAATCCAGTACATAAAGAAGAAACTCAACGAGAGTCAGACTCAAGAGAGAAGCATCAACCTGTTCCACTGTCTGAATGAACTAAATGACCGTTCTCTAGTGGAGGACATCCAAGAATCCCTGAGATCAGGACTTCTGTCCACAAAAAGACTGTCTTCTGCTCAGTGGTCAGCTCTGGTCTTCATCCTGCTGTCATCAGAGGAACATCTGCATGTGTTTGATCTGAAGAAATTCTCTGGTTCGAGTGAAACGCTTCTCAGGTTGCAGCTGGTGGTCAAAGCCTCGCTC
The DNA here is from genome assembly GCF_958295425.1 of Solea solea. Classification (NCBI taxonomy): domain Eukaryota; kingdom Metazoa; phylum Chordata; class Actinopteri; order Pleuronectiformes; family Soleidae; genus Solea; species Solea solea. The sequence goes on from NC_081143.1 coordinate 28,366,853, forward strand.
AAAGCTCAGTATGTGAACCGAAACGTTTCCAGGTCTAACAGTTATAATACGATAAGATATCATGCATACTTAAACCAGAACAAAAACCATCATGTGACTCCATATTAAGTAAATATTAGCAGCTGCTTCAGTTGTGTCCACCATCAGTGTTGACAGGGATGAACCAGTAGCTTAGTAGCTGAGTTTGTCATCATCTCATTAACCTATTACAGTAACACACATTGGATTGCAGGATTCTGGTCCTGATGCTGGATCAGAATCACATGACATTCACTTCTGTCATTATGGACATGCTAAACCTTGTTAGCAAGTAAAGCATTCTTAACTAAACACGTAAGAGTTCCAACACCAAGCAGCAAATCAGTAAATGATCTACCCTGTGTTAGCTTCATGCTAACAATACAAGCTACAGGCAATACTGTATGAAAGCCCAGAGTCCAGGCTAAGAGCAAATGTTGTTTTGTCATCATACCTAGAGTTTTAGTCCTGAATATATCGTAATATGTCCAGCATGGACTGTTTGTCCCAGTGAACAAGGGCTTAACAAAGAAAGGGGTTGTTTTTTACACCAACTCTTCTCCTTCAGGCTGAGCGGCTGTAACCTCTCAGAGGAAAGCTGTGACGCTCTGTCATCAGTCCTCAGCTCTGAGTCCTCGAGCCTCAGAGACCTGGACCTGAGTCAGAACGACCTGCAGGACTCAGGGGTGAAGCTGCTCTCTGCTGGACTGAAGAGTCCACACTGTGCACTGGAGACGCTCAGGTCAGATCACACTGTGAGGCTTCGATGTCTAAACTACTTGTGAATTTTGTTTTGAGATTTTTTAATGAATAAATCAATGTTTTTTTCAGGTTAAATCAAACCAAGATCACACAAAAATGCTGCAAGTACTTGTCATCAGTCCTTAGCTCTGAGTCCTTGAGCCTCAGAGACCTGGACCTGAGTCAGAACAACCTGAAGGACTCAGGAGTGATGCTGCTCCTTGCTGGACTGAAGAGTTCACACTGTGCACTGGAGACGCTCAGGTCAGATCACATTGTGGTACTAAACAGAACTGCCTGACTCAATGAGTTGTTTTTGAAAATATTGTGAAGCTGCTGTTTTTTTTATTTATATCAGGTTGAGTCAAACCCGTTTGTCGGAGAAAAGCTGTGAGGATTTGTCGTCAGTCATCAGTTCTGAGTCCTCGAGCCTCAGAGACCTGGACTTGAGTCAGAACAACCTGAAGGACTCAGGAGTGAAGCTGCTGTCTGCTGGACTGAAGAGTCCACACTGTACCCTGGAGACGCTCAGGTCAGATCACACTGTATCACTAAAAATAACTGACTCTCAGAAACTGCTGTTTTTGAAAATATTGTGAAGCTGCTGTTTTTTTTATTTACATCAGGTTGAGTCAAACCCGTTTGTCGGAGAAAAGTTGTGAGGATTTGTCGTCAGTCCTCAGCTCTGAGTCCTTGAGCCTCAGAGACCTGGACCTGAGTAAGAACGACCTGCAGGACTCAGGAGTGGAGCTGCTGTCTGCTGGACTCAAGAATCCACACTGTGCACTGGAGACACTTAGGTCAAGATTCTGCTGCTGATCCACAACTGTGATTTATCTGACTTCAACATGATGTCATAAGGTCTTCTCTGTGTGTGTCTTTCAGTCTCTCAGGTTGTATGGTCTCTGTAGAAGGCTGTTCTTCTCTGGCTGCCTCCCTGACCTCTAACCCTACCCACCTGAGAGAACTGGACCTGAGTTACAATCATCCAGGAGTCGTAGGAGACAAGCTCCTGTCTGCTGGACTGAAGGACCCACACTGGAGGCTGGAGAAACTCAGGTAAAGACAGAACGACAGACTCAGTTATGGACAAATGGACAGACTCGGGTACGGACAGTAAGACACTCTGGTATGGATAGATGGACAGATCATCCACCAGGACAACTGGGTGATTTTCTTGATGAGCTAGACACCCTGCTTTCCTCCATCCCTGAGCATGACTGTCCCATGATTGTCCTGGTGATATGAACATCCACTTAGACAGTCCCTGCTCTTCAGACTTCCTATCGCTGATGCACTCCTTTGAGCTGCAGCGGGTTCACAGCCCTCCAACTCACAAAGCTGGCAAAGAGCTTGATCTCAATCTGACCAGAAGTTGTTCCACAGATACCTTTACGGTCACATCTTTACACTACTCTGACCACTATTTCATTCAGTTCAGTGTGGGTCTCCCAGAGCAAAGTATAGAGTGTTAACTAAGTCCTCAATACTCATCCTGCTCGACCTATCAGCAGCATTTGACGCGGGTAATCACCGTATCCTGGGTATCACAGGAAAAGCACACTCCTGGTTCAAATCCTACCTACTGGGCTCGTTCAATGTGTCCTGGCTCGGTCACACATCTGCACCACACAGCCTTGCCACAGGGGTGCCCCAAGGCTTGGTGCTGGGGCCTCTCCTCTTTGCCATGTTCACCCCCTCACTGGGCCAGATTATCCGCTCACATGGCTTCTCATGTCACTGCTATGCTGATGATACCCAGCTGTCTCTGTCATTCCCACCTGATGACAACACGGTCTCAGCACAAAACTGATTGTCTCACTGGTGTATCTGCATGGATGAAAGCCCATGACCTCCAGCTAAACCTCTCCAAAACCGAACTACTGCTTTTCCCAGCCAAGTCAACAATACATCATAACATCTGCATTAATATCAATTCCCTATCTCTGGCGCCTTCTAAAATAGAGAAGAAACTTGGGTGTCATGATTGCTGACCAGTTGACCTTTACAGATCATGTTGCTTCTGTCACCCGATCATGTGGCTTTGCTCTATTCAGTATAAGAAAAATCAGACTGTAGAAGAAGTTCAAGACTTCTTCTATGTAGCTTATTCCTCTCTTTTAAGTGGCTTTGGATAAAACATCTGCTACATGTTTAAATTTTATTGTTAATGGACAGGTGGGCAGACTCAGGTATGGACAGATTGACAGACTCAGGTATGGACAGATGAACAGACTCAGGTATGGACAGACTCAAGTATGGACAGGTGGACAGACTCAGGTATGGACAGATGGACAGACTCAAGTATGGACAGATGTGCCTGAAGTTTCCTTCCTTTTTTTCTCCTCCAGACTGGAACACATTGGAGAACAGAGACTTAAACCTGGTCTAAAGAAGTGTGAGTGTTTGTCCATCACAGATTGTCCTCATATATATGTTCAGTGATTGGTCACTGATCAGCTTTAACCCTTGTGTTTTCCTTGACAGATGCTTGTGACCTCACAGTCGACATGAACACCGTGCACAGGAAACTGAAACTGTCCAACGACAACAGGACAATGACGTCGGTGCAGGACACTCAGTCATATCCCGATCATCCTCACAGATTCCACTCTTGGCCTCAGCTGCTCTGCAGCGACACTCTGAGCGGTCGCTGTTACTGGGAGGTGGAGTGGGCGGGGCGAGTGAATGTGGCGGTGACATACAAAGGACTGTGTCGGCGGGAAGAGAGCCCCGCCTCGCGGTTGGGACGAAACGACCAGTCCTGGAGTCTGATCTGCTCCGATGTCGACGGTTACTGCGTGTGGCACGATCACAAGAGGCAGGCGTGTCCTCTCTCACCCTCACCCTCTCACAAAATAGCTGTGTATTTGGACTGTCCTGCCGGGACTCTGTCCTTCTACAGCGTGTCGGGGGACGCGCTGATCCACCTACACACCTTCAACACCACGTTCACCGAGCCACTGTACCCGGGGTTTGGGTTTGCGTCCGAATGGCCTGGTTCTTCTGTGACTCTGTGTTCAGTGTAGCAGGGATCTACGTGACATGTATGTCACCGAGGTTTTCTGATGTGGTTGTGTTTGTAAAAACCAGTTCAGGTGAATCCACCAACATGCTTTTAATCCACATGGGAGTACGGAAACACTGTTTTTTGAAAAGTGTGTTTTTGTGTATAATACTAAAACGATACTTTGGGGAAATGATGATGTCATCTCATGGTCTCTCCGTTTATTGCGTTTTGGCTTTAGAATGGTACAGTCCTGGGTCGTTAGTGACACCAGCAGCAGTGACACAGTCCTATAGAGCAGTGGTTCCCAACCTTTTTTCCTTGAAGCCCCCCTTGCTTGTGTCCAGGACACACCGGGCCCCCTCCGACCCGAAACCCGTCCAGGGCACGCACACAAAAAAGATTAAAGCAAATGCAAAAATGAATAGCAGTTGGTGGTTTTTGTTCCTATTGGTGGTTTTTGTATATAGATAAAAATTCCATTCAATCAAAACCAAGGTATTAACTTTTTTTTTTAATACCTGTAGAACTTTCCAGCAGGCAAAGCTTTTTATCTTTCATTCTATTTATCTGTTTATTGTTGTAATTGGTATCAAAGCACCGTTGCCTTTAAAGTGCCTTTAAGGTGCATTGTCAAAGCCATTTTTTGTTATATATTAACCTTTGTATGTGCCTTTGAAAATCTATCTATCATCAGAACCTGTACGACTTGTCGGTTTTACAACCTAACTAACTAACTCTAGTTAGTAGCTAACTAACTAATTACTAACTGTCTAACTAACGGACTGCTGTCTAACTGCTGTTTAACTGTGTATGTGGAATAAACCTTCAGAAAGACAGTGGAGTTGTACCCGCCGTACTTGTTCTGGTTACCCTTTCCAGAAGGGAGTATTGAGCTGAAAGGTCCAGTCCAGTAAAAATCTGGACAATACCGGTGAGTCTTTGGTACTTTTACGTTGAAATTATAGTTTTTATTTGGGTGATACTGACTTCTTATTATCCAGTAGAGTGTCTGATTGGGATGCACAAATATAATTATATTAACCTCACAAACTCAGAGCTTGTTTTCTTTATTCTTCATAAAATTAAAAACAAATGCTTCTAAACATAGAAGTATACTTCTAAATATAGAGGAGAGAGAGTGTACATCGTGTTCTCAGGATAATGGTGGATTTCCAGTGACAGACAAATGAAGAACTTTGATCATTTTGTCAGAGTTGACTTTTACAAACGTTCTGTGTTCTAAGAGTTTCTATCCGAGGGTTTAAATACTGACCTTAATACCAGATAATAAAGTTCATTTATTTAAAAATCTAAATCTCTCTCTCTCCTCCCCCTCCCTCTCTCTTTCCTCTCTCTTTTTCTCTCTCTCTCTCCCTCCTCCCTCTCTCTCTCTCTCTCTCTCTCCCTCCTCCCTCTTTTTCTCTCTCTCTCCCTCCTCCCTCTCTTTCTCTCCCTCTCTCTCTTTCCTCTCTCTCCCTCCTCCCTCTCTCTCCTCCCCCTCCCTCTTTCTCTCTCTCCCTCCTCCCCCTCTCTCTTTCCTCTCTCTTTTTCTCTCTCTCTCCCTCCTCCCTCTCTCTCTCTCTCCCTCTCTCTTTCTCCTCCCCCTCTCTCTCGCTCCCTCTCTCTCTCTCTCTCTCCTCCCCCTCTCTCTCTCTCTTTCCTCTCTCCCTCTCTCTCTCTCTCTCTCCCCCTCTCCTCTCCCTCTCTCTTTCTCCTCCCCCTCTCTCTCGCTCCCTCTCTCTCTCTCCCTCTCTCTTTCTCCTCCCCCTCTCTCTCTCTCCCTCTCTCTTTCTCCTCCCCCTCTCTCTCGCTCCCTCTCTCTCTCTCTCTCTCTCTCTCTCTCTCTGAGTGAATGTTGGGAGTGAGCGTGGCTGAGAGCGTGGTCAGGGTGAGTGTTTTTTCAAACTTTTCTGACTTTTCCTATAATCTTCTTTTTGCTGCTTGGTGGTTTTTTGTTGATATTTAATTTTTCTTTTGTGACCACTGATTTTGAGTTGTTAATAGTTTATAGTTTTAAAGTTTTTTGTGTTTGACGGTGGCTGCCGCCGGCGCTGCAGCCAGGCAGGTAATGGCAGCACCTGGAGTCTCCGGGCTGGAGAAACTGACTCGCCGACATGCCGTAAGACTGTGTCCGGATGTCGGCGTGTCAGTGGAGGCGTGTGGCCTGGCTGTGGGTGCAGTAGTGGGCTACAGCAGAGTAAAATCCGCCTCAAGGATGAACAGTGCTGTCGTCATTTTTTTGGACAGCACTGATAAAGTGAATGAGCTGGTTGAGAGCGGCGTGGTGGTGGACGGCTCTCTGGTGCAGGTGTTGCCTCTGGTAACACCTGCTAAAAAGATTATTATTTCAAACGCACCGCCGTTTTTGAGCAATGAGGCTCTAATGAAGGAACTGTCGCGGCACGGGAAACTCGTGTCCGCGATAAAGATGATTCCGCTGGGCTGTAAATCTGCTCTCCTGAAGCACGTCATGTCTTTCAGGAGACAGGTATTTATGATACTCAAGGACAACAGATCCGAGTTAAATCTGGCTCTGAAGTTCAGGGTAGATGATTACGATTATACAGTTCACGTCACGTCAGATTCTCTCCGGTGCTTTGGTTGCGGGGCAGAGGGACACTTGGTCCGCTCATGCCCGAGAAGAGCAGGTGATCGCCGGCCTGACGCTGCTGCTGCTGTCGCTACAGCGGAGCCGCCGCTCAGAGCCGACGGTCCCCGCGCAACACAGACACACACACCACAGACACACACACCACAGACGCAGACACACACACCACAGACACAGACACCACACACACAGACACACACACCACAGACACAGACACCGCACACACAGACACTCACACCTGAGACACAGACACCGCACACACACACACCACAGACACACACGGAGGCACAGAGTGACGCAGCACACACACAGACAGGGGAAAGCCCAGATGGACAGAGTGTCCAGACAGAGTCCTCTGCAGCCAGAGGACAGACAGTCACCAGAGTGGCAGAGGCTGCTCTGGAGTATAACGATGACATTGTTGACGACTCAATGGGTGAAATAATGAAGTGTTCGATCAAACGAAAAAACCCTGAAACTAAAGTAACCACCAAAAAAAACAAGAAAATGTCGAAAGTTAATTCACAGGTGTCCTCTGAGGGGTCAGAGGACAACACACGGGAAGACACACTGGGTGACACATTGGAGGACACACAGGAAGACACAGTGGGTGACACACAGGAAGACACACTAGAGGACACACTGGGAGACACACAGAGCACACTGGGTGGTGAAGAAGACACTGAGGTGGGTAGTGAATACTCGTTCTCTCGTGTCAGGAAGTTTCTGGCCGACACTAAAGGAGAGAAGGGAGTGATGGTGGAAGAGTTCTTCCCCGACCTAAAACTCTTCCATCAGTCAGTCAGAACTCTGATGAAAAACAGAGGAGATCTTGGTCAGCCATCTTTTATGGACACTGAGATTTTTAGATTAAAAAAGATTTTAAGTAAAATACGGATCCAGTTAGAGAAAGAGAAGAATGAATGAGTGCGTTTGCTTTTTCTTTCTTTACTTTGCTGAGTGTGTTTTTGTCTGGATGCAGCTTTTATAGAAGGATGTGTGAGTTAAAGCTGGGATCATTAAACATTAACGGTGCACGTGAAGACGTGAAGAGAGCTTCACTTTTCACGCTCATCCGGACTAAAAAGCTAAATGTTATTTTCCTCCAAGAAACGCACAGCACCTCAGACAATGAGTGTGACTGGAGGAGGGAGTGGAATGGGGAGGTGGTCTTAAGCCACAAGGACAGCAACAGTGGGGGGGTCGGAATTCTCTTTTCTAGAGATTTCACCCCCTCTTCGTACTCTGCAGATGAAATCGTCCCTGGACGACTTTTAAAAGTCACAGCAGAGTTCGAGAGGACTAAAATGGTTTTTATGAATGTATATGCTCCTGTTCTTGCAGGAGAAAGACTGGTGTTTTTAGATACTTTAAAATCGTCTCTTTTTAACTGTCATGATGACACACATCTGTTTTTAGGAGGTGATTTTAATTGTACAGTGAACCCTGCTTTAGACAGGAATCACTTGGAACCAAACGCTGCTTCAAAAAAGTGTCTAACAAAAATAATAGAGACCTTTGAGCTCTGTGACGTGTGGAGGTCGATCCACAAGAACCAGCGTCAGTACACCTGGGCTCGCTGCAGAGACAACCTGCTGTCGTTGGCCAGACTCGATCGTTTTTATTGTTATGAACACCATGTCAGTGTTTTTAAGAGTTGTTTTATCTGTCCTGTCGGTTTCTCTGACCACTCCCTTGTGCACTGTAAGGTTTTTATTAAAAACATCAAATGTAAGAGTGCATACTGGCATTTTAACACCGCACTGCTGTCAGACAACAGTTTTAGGAATGCACTCTCGTATTTTTGGTTTTATTTTAGACAAACCAAGTCCGAGTACAGCTCGTTGCAGCAGTGGTGGGACATTGGTAAAGTCAAAATCAAACAGCTCTGCTTACAGTTCACTCTCAATGTCACCAGAGACTTGACCAGGTCTATGAAAGATCTGGAGAGAGAAGTGGTGGAGCTGCAGGGTTCAGCAGACTCCACAGGAGATCGAGAACAGTTTAGAGTTCTCAAAGAAAAACGATCAGCTCTGTCAGACCTGCTGGGCGTTCACGCTCAAGGTGCTCTCGTGCGGTCTCGCTTTAACAAAGTTGCCAGGATGGACGCTCCGTCCCACTTTTTCTTTGGGTTGGAGCGTAAGAGTGGACAGAGGAGGCTGATACACTCGCTGAGATCTGCTGACGGACAACTGCTGCAGGAGGACGGGGAGATTCGACAGTGCGCCTCCTCCTTCTACCAAGATCTCTACAAGACAGAGCTCCTGGAGGATCCGGAGGTGGCGCTGTCTTTTCTGGAGAACTTGCCCGGAGTGCTCGAAGGAGACAAGGAGCAGCTAGGGGCACAGCTCTCTGCACAGGAACTACAGGAGGCGCTGCAGAGTCTACAGAGCGGGAAGGCTGCCGGCATAGACGGTCTCCCTGCAGAATTTTATAAGACTTTCTGGACTATACTCGGGGAGGATGTACTGTGTGTCCTACAGGACAGCCTGGACAAGGGACGGCTGCCTCTGAGCTGCAGGAGGGCTGTCCTCACCCTCCTCCCGAAGAAAGGAGACCTGCAGGAAGTGAAGAACTGGCGTCCTGTGTCACTACTGTGTGCCGATTACAAACTGCTGTCGAAAGTCCTGGCAACGAGGCTCCGGAGAGTGATGGACCAGGTCATTCACGTAGACCAGACCTACTGTGTGCCCGGCAGGCTGATATCTGATAATATCACCTTAATTCGGGATGTTCTGGACCTCTCTGGTTCATTAGGCTCAAAGCTTGGGCTGATTTCTCTAGACCAAGAAAAAGCTTTTGACAGAGTTGAACACCTTTACCTGTGGCAGACACTGCAGGCTTTTGGCTTCAGCTCAGGTTTCATAGCTAAGATCAGGGTCTTGTACAATGACATTGAGAGTGTGCTGAAGGTTAACGGTGGTTTGGGAGCTCCTTTTAAAGTTCACAGAGGTGTCAGACAGGGCTGCTCCCTGTCAGGCATGCTCTATTCTCTGGCCTTAGAACCTTTTTTACGGAAACTGAGATCTCGCTTGTGTGGTTTTTATTTCCCTGGTTGTGATCATTGTTTTAAAATCTCTGCTTATGCCGACGATGTCATTGTTTTTATAAATAACCAACAGGACATCGAAGTTCTGAGCAAAGCTGCTCATGACTTCCAGAAAATCTCCTCTGCTAAGGCCAACTGGGAGAAGAGCGAGGCCTTGGCAGTTGGAGATGGACCTGAGAGGGAGCTGCTTTTACCAGGAGGACTAACGTGGCAGAGAGGAGGTTTTAAATACCTCGGGGTTCACCTTGGTGACGTCACCAACACCTCCAAGAACTGGGAGAATTTTATCGAAAGGGTCGAGGGTCGTTTTAACAGGTGGAGATGGATTCGTCCAAAAATGTCTTTTAAAGGTCGGATTCTTGTCATCAACAACCTGGTTTCCTCCATGCTGTGGCACCGCCTGATGTGTTTGGACCCCCCTGAGGATGTGCTCTCCAGAGTACAGGCCGCTCTGGTGGATTTCGTCTGGGACCGTCTTCACTGGGTCCCACAGAGCGTCCTCTTCCTACCCAAAGAAGAGGGGGGTCACAACCTGGTCCATGTGGCGAGTCGGAGAGCTGCTTTCAGACTCCAACACATCCAGCGTTTTTTAACAGGACCCACGGACTTAGTCTGGAGACCGGTGGCTCGCACCCTACTGGAGCGGTGCAGTGGACTAGGCCTGGCTGAGACCCTGTTTTTAATGGATCTACGGGATTTTAAGCTGAACAACTTCCCCACCTTTTATAAAGGACTTTTTAAAGTGTGGGGCCTCCTCAACAAAGAGAGGCGAGCAGGAGGAGGAGCTAACTCTCTGTTTTGGCTTTTAAAGGAACCGGTGACTCTGGGAACACGGTTCCGTGGTGTAGTGGGTCCGTCCCTGCTACAGAGACTATGCGCGGCAAAAATCCTGACACTGGGTCAAGTGGCGGAGGTTTGCGGCCCGCGGTTGGACAATGAGATCGGTCTGGCCCAGCGTCTCGAAACCAGGTCAGTCAGGGTGGTCAGTCTCCTGCTGAAGGACTGGAGGCAGCAGTTGACTGATTCTGAACTCTGTCTGATCTCGGACTACTGCAATGGACAAACGCAACCGGACTCTACAGACCCTTTCCCTGAACTCACCATCTCACCTGTTTTTAAGTGTGATGTAAACATTCTGCTGCAGATGAACAAATCCAACAATTACAATCTGTGCAGTGTAACAGGGAAGGTCATGTACTATGTGATGGTGAAGGTTTTAAACCAGAGTAGACTGAGAGACAGAGTGGACACTCCATGGAGACACCACCTGTCCCTCACAGAGGATCTAAGGCCAGAGTGGAGCTCACTCTACAAACCACCGTTAACTAAAAAAGCAGCAGACTTACAGTGGAGGGTTCTTCACGCTGCTGTAGCAGTGAACGCCTTCATCTCCATTGTCAACCCTAATGTCACAGACACTTGTCCTTTCTGTCCACAGAGAGAAACTGTCTTCCACTGTTTCTTGCACTGTGTCAGACTAACTCCTTTGTTCCACTTCCTGTCTCACTTGTTCTCGTTATTCACTGAGACTTTTTCCTCTTGTGTTTTTATTTTTGGTTTTAAATACACGAGGAAAAACAAGGGCAAATGTCAACTGCTGAACTTTTTAATTGGTCAAGCAAAACTGGCTATTTATGTTTCAAGGAGGAACAAAGTGGAAAACTCACTTGATGTTGACTGTCAGCAGATTTATGTTAGGATGTTAAAAACCAGGATAAAGACTGACTTTGTTTTCTTCCGCTCAACGAACAACACGGAAGATTTTTTAGAAACATGGGGAGTGAAAGACGTGTTGTGTTGTGTGAATGATGGAAAATTGTCTTTCTGCAACAGTCTAAGTTAAATGGAGTTTTTTTCTTTTCTTTCGTATTTTTTACTTTATTTCTCCATGGTCTAAGTTTTAAGTGCAGAACACAACTAATTTTTTGTTATTGTTCATGTTTCTGAGCAAATAAAGAAGTTTAAAAATCAAATCTCTCCCTCTCTCTTTCTCCTCCCCCTCTCTCTCTCTCTCTCTCTCTCCTCCCCCTCTCTCTCGCTCGCTCTCTCTCTCTCTCCTCCCCCTCTCTCTCTCTCTCTCTCTCCCCCCCTCTCCTCTCCGCTCTCCTCTCTCAGTATTGATCGATAGTGATCGAAGATGCCGTGTCTGGAGTCTCCAGTGTTTTACCTCAGTTGGTCTCTGGTCGTCGGGGGCGCGCTCTACTTTTGGCAGCAGACGCGCGTGCACACGCCGTACGGTCGTTACACGTGTGAGCGCACGCGCTGCTGTTCGGCCAGACTGGGCTGGTTCCTGCAGGAGGTTCCGTCTCTGCTGGTGCCGCTGCTGCTGCTGCTGCTGCAGGAGGAGGAGACCGGGACCAGCACCGGGACCAGCACCGGGACCAGCACCGGGACCAGCACCGGGAGGACGCTGCTGCTCTGCACCTTCATGCTTCATTATTTCCACAGGTCAGAGTTTGTTCAGATCCATTTAAATAAAGTCACGTGAGTGAATGTAACAAAGATAAGATCAGCTGATAGCTCATTACTATACTATAGTGTCCAACTGGACCAGGACCACTGACCGTTGATGTTTATCAAAAAAAGAGAAATGAGAAAACTAAATTCAAATAAACGGCCCGATTTTGTTTTTTTGACTATTTATTTTGCCTTTTTCCCTCAGGTGACACAAAAGTAAAAGCAAATACTTCAAAATAAAAGCCAAGAGGATAGTAGAGAAACAAATAATAGCTGATTAGACAGACAGACAGACAGACAGACAGATAGATAGATAGATAGACAGACAGATAGATGATTAGTGATGTTTACCCATGATGATGATACAGTGATGAAGTGCGAAAAACACTATGTGGTAAGTGAAGCCAGGTCTACTGAAGGTGTTTGTTAAGAAGACACCAAATGTCCTTATTTATTGCTGCACATCAACACATCCTCTTCCCTTCATGGAGCTATGGCTGACTCTGAAAGGATAAAAACATACAGATAAAACACATGCTGTACGCAGGTCTAAACATGTTGCAGATAAACCAACAAATACCAGATGAAAAGAATATCATTCAATACATCTGTATTAGGTCAATATGTAACAATATGCAATCAAGCGACACACCCCTTCCAACTCCCAGAGTTATCTCTCCCGTGCAGATCCAATGAATCATGTGACGCCTGCAAAAGTTGAGCTAGTTGATGAAGAACGTGAGGAAACATGGCAACCAACCCAGAAATAGCGGATCCTCCCTCTTCATTTAAGTCAGCAGTATGGCAACATTTCGGCTACATGGTGGAGATAAAGGACGGCAATCGTGTAGTCGACAAGACCCACACAATTCGCCGTAAGTGCTTTAAGTGACAACAGATAACGGCAGAATCATTGCCAATGCTGTAGAAGCGGCTGGATTTTCACTGCACATAAGCTGCTTTGCTCACACTGTTAATCTGGCTGCACAGAGACGGATGGGCGTTCACCAGATGTCCCAACTCCTTGGCAGAGTCAGGAAAGTTGTCACGTTTTTCCAACGCAGCACAACAGCTGCAGCTGTGGTGAAGGAGAAACACAAGCTGTCACTGCACAGAGAGCAAGCCTCTTCTGAAGAAGAAGAAGAAGAAGAACAATTTTTAACTCCCTTAAATCAATTCCAACGAGTTTGGTTTTCTTAAGAGAAAGAAGTTGTTGATTTGTTTAATGTTTCCTGGTTTGCAGCACAGTCAGTAAGCCTCAGTAACCTCAGTGTGAAACAGTAGCCATTTAATTGACTTTGTAAATGTAAGAGAACTTGATTGAAGAAGAATTTTCAACATACTCGAATCATCTCCACAGTGGAGTTTAGTTGTGTTTGTTTTTCAACAGTATTTTGTTACAAAGAAAACAGAAGTGTTATAGCTTTGGCTATTTATATTGTTTATAATTTGCATAGTTAATCTTGTTCTTTGGTGTTCAGTTTATAAAGGTTTTTCAAACATTATTTAATAAAAATATTGTTTTAATAAAAATCGTTCTTTTTTTCGCCCCCCACCCAAAAAAATAAAAATCGTGATACAAATCGTATCGTGGGTCAAAAATCGTGAAACGTATCGAATTGTGGGTTTGGTGTATCGTTACAGCCCTAATCTGTATCAATAACCTGGATAATCAATAGGCCTATGAGCAAACCAGGCATACAGTTAAATACTCTCATACTGCCACCTACTGGTAGTGAGGGTAAACATCACTAATCATCTGTCTGTCTGTATCTATACAGCTATTATTTGTTTCTCTACTATCCTCTTTGCTTTTACTTGGGTCACCTGACTTCCTGTCCTTCACTTGTTCCTCAGAAGGAAAAAAGGCTAAATCAATAGTCAAAAAAACAAAATCGGGCCGTTTATTTGAATTTGGTTTTCTCATTTCTCGTTTTTCAGTTTTCTCGGTTTTTTGGTTTAAACTAAAAAACGAACGGTCAAAAAGTACATGGACCTTTGAATCAGTGGTTTACTCTTTGGGGTTTGGTGTTTTTCTGGTTTTTCCTGCTGTCTGACAAATCCTGACATTCATGCCAGCACATGACTCTGATGAAACTTTAACTGACAACATGTGAGCACCAACACAATGACAGTGACTGTGGAGGGTGACAGGGTGACTGGGTGACTGGGTGACTGTGTTACAGAGATAAATCTGAATAAACAACTCTACATTGTTAAACTTAAACTTAATATATTATTATTTTTTATATACGAGAGGTACCGGGTCGGCACAAATAAGTCCCGGAACGCAGGCAGGCCAAAACCAAGAGGTGCCATCCTGTTCCGGCAGGATCCGGCACAAATGAACCCTACAACATCAGAAGCATCGCTGAAACATTGCAGTTTAAAACTAAGAGGGATATGCATTACCATTAGACACACACACACACACACATACACACACACGCTACTATGACAATATAAAATAAAAATTCAAGTTTTTTTTTACCTCAGTGACGTTCTGACCTCAGTGACCTCAGTGACCTCAGTGACCACAGTGACGTTCTGACCTCCTTACCTCAGTGACTGAAGTCAGCGATGTGTTTGTCAGGAGTTGTATCTACGCCTTCCTGACCAGAGGAAGGCCCCTCCCCCTGACGACGGTCGTCCAGGCGGCCATCTTCTGCTCTGTGAACGGTTTCCTGCAGAGTCACCACCTGCTGCACTGCACACACTTCCCTCACAGCTGGAGCAGCAGCGCTCGGCAGGCTGGAGGTCAGTCCAGTCACGTTATCAGCTTCACCTTTGACCCCACCACAGTCTAGAGGTCAGCCTGAGACCTGCTGTCCCCCCTGAAGACATGCCACACGTCTTTTAACTGGCACACGTAAATTTGAGCACATTTTAGCTTCACTCCACTGGCTGCGCATACACTTCAGGATCGATTTAAAAATGATTTTATTTGTTTTTAAATCCCTGAATGGTCTTGCCCCGCCCTACCTCTCTGAGCTTCTACATCCATACTCACCCGCTCGCTCTCTCAGGTCAGCTGATCAGCCTAAAACCAAGCGGAAGCTCAGAGGGGATCGTGCCTTCGCTGTCGCAGCTCCAAAACTTTGGAATGATCTGCCTCTGCACATAAGACAGGCCTCGTCCTTAAAACCCACCTTTTTTCTTTGGCCTTTGACACTTCATGAGACGTTTGGTTTTTATTTATTTTACTTATTTTTATTTGAATAGAATTTATTGTTTTTTATTGTATGGCTGCTAATTCTTATTGTGTTTTTATGATTCTAATTTATTTGAAGCTGTTTTATCTAATTGTGGTTTGTTTAGTGCTTAACAAATAAAGTTGGATTGGATTGGATGTCTGGTCCTGTTTACCTTCAGGTTTCCTTCTGTTTGTCGTCGGTCTGAGCATCAACATCCACAGCGACCACATCCTACGCAACCTGAGGAGACCTGGAGAGGTGGTCTACAGGATCCCCCACGGTACTAAGACCCAGATCCTCATTCACACCAGATCCACACCAGATCCTGATGCACACCAGATCCTCATTCACACCAGATCCTGATTCACGCCAGATCCTCATTCACACCAGATCCACACCAGATCCTGATGCACTCCAGATCCTGATTCACACCAGATCCTCATTCACACCAAATCCAGATTCACACCAGATCCTCATTCACACCAAATCCAGATTCACACCAGATCCTCATTCACACCAAATCCAGATTCACACCAGATCCTCATTCACACCAGATCCTGATTCATGCCAGATCCTGATGTACACTATTTGAACAGGGTCAAACCAGTCGTGGACTTCCTGTTTCTTGTTGTAGGTGGGATGTTTGAGTTTGTGTCGGCTGCAAACTTCTTCGGGGAGATCGTGGAGTGGTGTGGTTACGCTGTAGTGGCGTGGACCTTCCCTGCCTTTGCCTTTGCGTTCTTCAGTGCCTGCTCCATCGGGCCCAGAGCGTTCCACCACCACAGGTACGTCACTAACTGCTGAGTCCTGTTCTGTCCAAGTTCCAGACCTCAGGATCTACTTCCTATCTTCTCCACAGAGACTACCAGCGGCGGTTTGAAGACTATCCTCGCTGCAGGAAAGCTCTGATCCCCTTCATACTTTGACCCTGAGGTGGGAGGAGCCTGAGGTGGGAGGAGCCTGAACGTCACCACAGTGTTCATGTTTTCACGGCATGAATCAATGAATAAACTGGGACTGAACGGACACTCACCCTCTCACATTTCACACCAATAATTACTCCACCAATAATTACGATGTCATAGTTCAGTGGTGAGCACATGAGGAAGTGCCCCGCCCTGCTGGCTGCCATTCATACTGCATGTGTCCTCAAAATATTAATAAAAAATAGATTTGTTTTTTTATAGTGGACAAAAGTGATGCAGTCACCTATGACCTTTGACAGGACACCCTTCCATGAGGGTGTACTCTCCATGGGGATGTCCTCTGGACTCTGGACTGGGTGGCCCCCCGTGATTATTCACATGCCACACCAGAGGACACACGTACAAAATGAAAATGAAGCATGAAAAATGAAGATGAAAGTCTCATCTCGGGAGAGACAGACACAAGTCCCATCTTGAAGTGAGAGTGTTTGTCAAAGAAACACTGCGAGAGACGTCTTTTCAGTGTTTAAGGAAATATACTGTTAATACAAACTAATAAGACAATTAGGCCGACAGTAAGACCATATATTAAATAAAGTGCTCCTCAAAGTGGCACCTTCAAGTATGAAAGAGAGAGAGACGCAGAGACAGGCAGACAAAGGAAAGAAGGAGCTGGGATCAGTTCAGTTTAAATAACATTTAGTTGTTGTACTCACATATGCTGAGACAAAGGCTGCATGGACCCTGAGGGAGACAGAAAGCAGAGGTCAGATATGCTCGATTCATCCGCTACTGTCTCTTCTCGAATTAAAATAAGAACTATTTAAGAAACTCACAATGAAAGAAAAAGAACGCACATGAACTCAACATCAAGGAAAGACAAACCTTCACTCCAAATATGCCCTAAGGGGAGAGAACGAGAGGCCAGGTGGATCAATGAGACAGCATCATTTACAGTATATTCACAAAATAATACAATAATAGATAGTTGCATTCATTACAGTCACTCTGTAAACGTAGTAGACTTTATGATCATCCAAAAACACATAACAACAGTATACAGTACAGTGAACTCACAAATGTGAACATCCCTGTGGGACAGAGCAGCCTTAAAGAGAAGAGTTTGACAGACAAAACTAATGACGAAAATAAAGAAATAGAGCTAGACAACAGTCTGCTATACATGTTGAATGGCCCTCAAGATAAAGATCAACAACATAAACCTAACAATGATTAATTCACTAATATTACATAATAACTGTAAGCCGTAACTTTATGGCAAGCTAAAATAACACAGTTAGTTGGACACCAAGTCTACTCATAGTATTATTTGAAAACAAAGGCTATAAATGCAATTGTTTCACACACACACACACACACACCCCTCCTCAATCTGTCCTTGCTGAGTCTCGTGGGTCTCCTCTCTCCTCCTCCTCTGAATCCACCTGAACAGGTACTTGCACGTGTCACTCCCACAGCCCTGTGCACTCCATGGTACTGCTACTGCACTTGATGATGATGATGATGACGCTGCAGCGGTGGAACGTGTTGTAGCAGCAAATAGTTCCGTCATTTTAGTGCATTTTTCTGCATCAGCTTTTGAGCCTTTTTTCCCTGAGTTTCACTGCGACCCCCCCCACACACACACTTTTTATCCATAATTTGTTCATTCGCTCCAACTCCACCGTTACGCCGTAACTCAAATACTAAAATATGATTACCTGGAAAAGAAGAAGGGGAGGGCTGAGAGCTTTCATTGGACCAGTTCAATGTCCTTCAAGAAATTCAACCAATGGGCCGCGTTTCGTGTCTCAATTACCGTCACGGGCGATAAAAATGATTTAGAAAAAATATACTTTTTTTTGCGTTGCCCGATACGTCCGATGGTCAGTCCAGGCCTGCACCCACTCACTGGCATATGCACAGTGAGTGAGCAACTCCATAGGAATTAATGGCGCCAAAGGGGCGGAGCTACATCCAGTTCTTCTTCTCTAACCCTAATACCTCGTGTGGTCACTTTGTGTCACTGAGGTAAATCTGAAGTGAGGATTTCAAACACTGAAGTCACTAAAATCAGACATTAGAACTTAGTGATGGAGGCAGCAGTGGATCAACAACTTGTGTGTGTGTGTATGTTTTCTCTGTGGGCTTTGGTGTGGGAGAGTGAGTGGTTTACAAACTTCACCACAGACAAGACAGAAGGACAGAATGTGTATGTGTGTAACACATTTATTAAAGGTCACATTAAAGGTCACTGTTCAAAGGTGGACACACTTCATGAAAATAAATAGAACCAAACGTTTCCCCTGAGTTCACATTCATGTGATCATCTCATGTCTGCACAGTTTCATGAGTGGAAACTTGGTCACATGACAGCTGTGGCCCCTCCTTCACACTAGTGATGTCACACCTGCAGAGGAGCAGGGAGAAGACGTCAACATGGCTTCAAACGAAAGTATTTATTTACATTTAGAGTTTGTTTGTTTGTATCACAACTTTTGCACATTTTGCTTAAATTTGGAACATTTCTCTAACAAATCGACACTAAAGAACATCAGGTTTAATTATGAGGAAAAATGCAAGAAAGCGGAACCAGTGAGCTCCGCCCATCATTGTCACACACTCACCATGGGAGAACTTGCACTGTTTGAGCACCTCACTGAACCCCTCACACAAACTCAGGTCTCTCTGGTTCACGGCACAGTCCAGGAACTGTTTGACCTCAAAGTGACACGGACCGGGCTGAGCAGGAGCCACTCGTGGCGCCTCCTGGTGGTAAGAAAAACAAACGAACAAACACAGCACATGTGAGTGACTCCATTAAAGCACATTCACAATATCTCCATGACGACAGGGACTACGCCTGAACAATTCATCAATTTAAGATCAAATTCGTAAATTTAAACGACGCAGAAACACAAGAATATTTTACTTTCTTGAAAGTCAGTTTTTGCAGTTTAAGTTGTAAACTGAAATTCACTCAAATAAAACTTGGTCAGGAAGAGCCACACGGTTGTGCAGGGGTTAGCTCGCTTGCCTTTGCAGCAAGTCTGGACGCATTCATACCAAAGAAGAAGAGAACGATGCTACGGCTCACTCGTGCGTCTGGTTTGAGCGGCTTGCAGCTGAAAGGCCCGTCAGGACAGGGGAGTCGGGGTGAGCGGGGCTCAATACTCCACCTACTGGTGGGGCAGAAGTTCAGTTCACGCATGCCATAATCGCATCAGGTCCGCACACGCTGCATACAGACCAGGTCCTTAAGACGAGCAGAAGACGAGTGAGCTGGTCAGGAAGATCAGGTTCTAATCGGATATTTTTACAAAGTCTAAACAAGGTCTTTGACCGACAGATTACCAGAAATAGTCGGGCTGGGTTATTGAAACGCAGAAAGTGACCATGGATAATGTCAGTTGAGACCAGAGTTTACGCTAGAAAATATGAATGATGAATGTCCTGCTCAACTTACCAGAAACACATTACGCCGCGTCAGATAACTAATGAAAATAAGTTTGACGTATGAAAACACATGCACGGCTCGGTCCAAATATCACGACGCTCCGTTTATGTCAGTTTGCGTCGGTGTTTTATTGAAGTGAAGGCAGCGATCTCATCAAACTCGTCACTTCTTCCTCAGTGAGACCAAAACTGAGTTTTGATTCAGTTTTGGAGCCAGAATCTGCGTTCACGGGCATTATGGTGGCAACTGCCCCAGCTTCAACCAGTCGGGGTAGATTTCCCTGAAAGTCATTATGACTCCATACCCACACAGAGCTGTCATCGGTTGCTAAGTGACCGCATGATGACACGGGAAAGACTGGACGAGATAAAATAAAAATACATTTTAAAGAAATCATTTTATAGTTGGGTTCGCTTGTTAACGTATCTCATATCTGAATATTAATTTACGTTCTGTGCCGTTTCCATGCGACGCCTGGCCACTTTCCTTCATTTTCAAAAACAGTGACTAGACAAATCTAGCAACTTTCTGTCATAAACCTAAATACTACGAGAATGCACAATTCTGCCACACGAGTGAGATCCATCTAACTGTATTTACTGTGGGCGGAGAACCTCACACACACAAACACAGTCACAGAGCATTCTCCAAACACATGGCGAGGCCGGCGCTTTGAGACTTTCACACTCTGAAAGGCGTTTTAAAAAAAAACAAAAAACATTTCAGGTCCTAAAATTCACGTGACACCGGCCAAAAGCCGACATTTACCGGCTAACGTAAACCCTGGTTGAGATACCATTCATCTCTGACCTGTTGTGTTGGCTTGGCAGGTTCTACACTGCTGCTGCTGCTGCTGCTGCCACCGAAAGCTCCAGTGAGGGCGCTGCCAACAACATGGCCCACAGCCGAGCCAACGGCCACCCCCGCCGCTGTGGTGGCCATCTGGGCCATGAGGCCCGGTCCCTGAGATGGAGTAGGAGCCAGGGCAGCAGGAGGCGGATGAGCGGGAGGCGGAGCATGAGACGGAGCCGGACTACAAACAAAACAAAAACAATGCAGTTTGTGTACATTAGAGGTTTAACAGGAGACGTCATCTACCATGAGAGGTTCAGAGAGAAGAGCAGAGAGAAGAGAACTAACTAACTAACTAATGAGTTGTTTGGTTCATTAAATGTCAGAAAATGATCAGTGTTTGTCAAACTCTGTAAATGATGATCTTCTGTTTCATGACTTTGTTTTATGGAGCAAAGAAAGCAGAAAATATTCACATTAAAGAAGCTGGAAAATTACAGAAAGTGGATTTAGCTATCTAAAACAAAACTGCACTAATATATTTTTATTTATTTTTGTTTGTTGTCCAATTAAATGATTCCTGCTTCACTACAGCTGTGTTTGCTTCTTCCCATGATCAATTTTGGAATAAAATTACAATTACTTTCTGTAACAGTGTCTTTGTTACTATAATAGCTACAGAGTAACGTTGACAGTAAAGAAAGAGTCTGGCTGATCCCTGATTGACACGGAGCATCAAAGTCAAGGACCTCAAGTAACTTTTTGTTTTTTCATTTTTAAATCGAGCCGCCTTCTTATGGCACTAGAACACACCAATGATAATGTAACTTCATTGGCCTTCAAGTGTTTGCTTTGTGGGCACACTGTTACTAGACACGTGTCCGAGCCCCCATCACTGTATTTAAGTGAACGTGAAAAGTATGTGTATATGTTAATGTTTCATGTTATCACATGAACATTTAATTAAAAAGAAACATGACACATTACAAGTTATAATGTCAAAACTTTATTGTAAAAATGTGATACATGTCACGTTGTCCAGCGAAGCACTGTGGTAGATTCAATCCAGAGGGTCAACAACTGGTGTGACGAGTTTGGTGTGGATCACTTTGGCTCGCTGTGCATCTGTGAGCGCCACAGTCAAGTGGAATGGCTCGGTTTGGTCCAGTACAGTACGGCACATACTTTACGTTTCCATTAGGACTAGTACCAAAGTCTTTGACACCCTTCCCTTTGGGGTACCAAAGTACAATGGTACGGTATGGTCAGGGTCTAGAGCAGTCAGCTGATTGGGCGACATAAAAACGTCACTCGCTTGTGATCAATGTAAATATCTTATGGAAGTCCAGACAAAGAGCCACAAACCAATCAGGGAAAAAAGAGCTGCTGGATGCGCTCCATTGTTGTCTGTTGTGTCGTGTTCTTTGTCCTCCCACCTGTACGACGTCATGCTACACGACCGTCAGGCACATGTTCTCAGTCGAAACACGTTATCTTGCAAGCACAAAGCAGACGTTCCACCCTCTGGTCATCATCAACAGACTGGTATGCTCTGGAGCATCACAGAATAAGATGGACCAAGATGAAGCTTGATTGAAGATGGTTGGTGTCTCCATTCCGGGATGCGTCTCTGGTGACACTGCTGGGGCTGGAGAGGGCAGTGGATACCATAAGGTGGCGCTCTTTTGTAAGATGACATAGTGTGTCCAGAGGCCAAAGGTTTCAGGGTTTGGTTAGACACTATGACCAGGAGCAGACATACTCCACTCAAGGGAAGTATGAAATGGGTTGGATATGGTATGACTGGAGCATTGAAACCGTGATTGTGGCTTACAGAGGCCAGGTGATAACTGCAGGTACAGGAACAGACTCAGATGGAGATGATGTGGGAACCAAGGCATGCATATCTGGAGTAGCACTAGTTGAATTTGTTGTGACAAGGTTGTTGTCATGGCAAAGAGAGGAGCTGCATCTACCTGAGGCTGAGCAGGGTTCTGCTGCTGCAGTAAAGATCGCTGGGCAGTAACAGGCCAGCAATCAAGAGGGCACTTAAAGGGCTAAAACTAGCCACTGAACAAGGTAATACACAGGAAGTTCCGTCGGTACTTCAAAGGCAGTGAAGTATAATAGCAAGCCCAATTTTCTGCCCCCTTCTGGATTTGATCATCAGTTGCTTCTTTTCTTTTTTCAGTCCTCTCTCTCTTGACCAGCCATGAGAAAAATATAAATCCTCTTGAAGCGATTTTCTTGGTTTAGACTCTTCACTTCATCAACTGTTGTCCTCAGCAGAAACATGACTAGCAGGTAAAGTCTCAGCAGCAGTGTCGACCTCTGGGCAGGCTTCATCTCCGTCAGCAGCAGGAAATCCATGAGTGTCATTTAAGTTTTTGGTGGGTGTTCTCTTTTTAATCAGCCCTGAGAAAAATCCGCAAAAGCATTTAAAGCAGTTTTTCTTTGTTTTGACATCAGTAAAACCTGCGTTTTCTTCAGTACCAACACATTCCTCAGCAGAAACATGACTAGCAGGTAAAGTCTCAGCAGCAATGTCGACTTCTCTGCCGGCTTCATATCCATCGGCAGCAGGCAAGTCAGCCACAGCAAACAAATTAGTTGAAATGTCATTAATGCTACCTGTAGGTGGAGGTTTCTCAGCGGTAAATGATTCATCAATGCGTTTGTTTCCCTTGAAGAGGAATGAGAAAAATCTGCAATTCCACTTGAAGCAGCTTTTCTTGGTTTTGGCATCAGTAAAACCCATGTTTTCTTCGGTATTAATGCATTCCTGAGCAGAAATAGGACTAGCAGAGGCAGGTAAAGTCTTAGCAGCAGCGTCATCATGTGAGCAGGCTTCATCTCTGTCACCAGCAGGTGAGTCCACCACAGCCACACCTGTAGATGGTGGTTTCTCATTGGTAGAAGGGTCATTAAAGATTTCAGTAGAGGACTTGGTGGTTGATCCCTTGAACAGGCATGAGAAAAATCTGCAATTACACTGAAAGTAGTTTTTCTTGGTTTTGGCATCAGTAAAACCTGTGTTTTCTTCGGTACCAGTACATTCCTCAGCAGAAACAGGACTAGCAGAGGCAGGTAAAATCTTAGCAGCAGCGTCATCATCTAAGCTGACCGTTCCACCATCAGAATCATCAGGGAATCCATTATCTGAAGTAGTTTTAATGCTAGCTGTTGGTGGCTCTTTCTCATTGGTGGATGTTCTCTTTTTGAACAACCGTGAGAAAAATCCACAGATGCCCTTAAAAAAGCTTTTCTTGGTTTTAACGTCATTCAAACCGGTGTTTTCCTCTTCAGCACCAATACATTCCTCAGCAGAAGCGTGATTAACAGAGGCAGGTAAAGTCTCAGTAGCAGTGTCGTCACTGTCAAACTGAGCTTGAGCCTGACCACCATCAGAAGCATCAGGGACTCCGTGATCTGGTGGCTCATCTGTGGGTGGCTCATTGGTAGAAGAGTCATTAAGGCTTTTGTTGGATGATTGCTTCTTGAATAGCCCTGAGAGGAATGTGCAAACCCTCTTATAGTACTTTTTCTTGGTTTTGACTTCAGCCAAACCTGTGGTTTCTTCATCAGTACCAATATTGTCCTCAGCAGAAACATAGGCCAAGGTAGCAGGAATGTCAGGGGATCCAATATTTAACATACTTTTAAAACTAGCTATGGGTGATGGTTTCTCATTAGTAGAAGAGTCAACGCTACCTGTGCATGTTCCCTTCTTAAATAGTCCAGAGAAGAATGTACATAACCTCTTATAGTACTTTTTCTTGGTTTTGACTTCAGCCAAACCTGCTTTTTCATCTGTATTACCAATATTGTCCTCAGCAGAAGCATGACTAGCGCTGTCACCTGGGATGGCTACACCTCTGTCAACAGCAGTTGTGTCATGATTTGAAATACAGTTGGTGATATCTTTGGGCAGCTGTTTCACTTTATCATAAATGGCATCACTAGGAAAGTGATTCCAGGTCATAAACGGGTGCCTCAGAGCGTCTCTGGGAGTGATCCTTTGAAATGGATTTACATTCAGCATCTCTTTAAGAAGGCTTACAAAAGTCTGCGTGTCCTTCTGCTCGGAGGTGCCGGGGCGAGTCTTCACAATGTCATCGAGACTGCTGAACTGCCTCGACAGTTCACCGCGGATCGGCTCGTGAGGATCATATTCACCATGTGCGCAGATGCACGTCGTCCTCAACTTAAAACACGGGGAGTCAACTTTCTCAAAATAATTTAACACGTACAAGCCACTTTCGATTAAATGATCCGCAGGCTGACCGTGCCACTGCACTATTTCTTCCATTTTCCCTAATTCACACGTTCCCGAGTACAAGTCTTTCGCAAGGTACATGAAAGCGACGACACAGCCGAGGGCCCACATGTCTGAAGCCTCGTTCAAAGGTAGGCCCAGTGAGATTTCAGGCGCCTGGTACTCAGGTATATGAAGCATTTCACCGCCACGCAAATTTGAGACAAGGCAGGAGATGCCAAAATCAATCAGCTTCACCTGAAACGGTTTTTGCTTGTGATTAACGAGCATTATGTTATTTGGCTTGATGTCACCATGTATCAATCCTATGCTTTTGAGAGCGTTCATCGCCACCAGCATCTGTTGTGTGATCACTTGAACGTCGGACAGAAGCAGTGGCCCATCGCTCAAAACCAAATCGTCAATCGTCCAATCCAGCTTTTCAAATTCCAGAAAAATATGCCCATCGACCTCGAAATATCTGTTGAACTTGATGAAGTTGTTCTTGTCCGGGTCGAGGTCCTGGATTCGTTCGAGGTTGGCCAACTCTTCTCTGCCAATATAAGAGTCATAGCTCTGAATAGCCTTCACAGCCACCTGCTCGTCTGTGTCTGCTCGGATGCATTGATACACCATTCCAAAGCCGCCTTTCTCCAGGAGTTTGTCCACCTGATACCCGAGTAAACCCAAAAGAGCTTCAAAGTCTTCTTCACTTTCCTCGTCTACTGCCTCAGTACTGCTTGGTGACACACTCATCGTCAACCCGATCAAAGGTCACCGACTTCTTCCAGATTAATCATTGAAAACATTCACAAATCGTTGTTAGATTTGTGATTGTTTGATTCGTTTGGTTGTTGCATTCCATCATATTTGAAACGTCACATGACTACTTCTAATAATTTACTGCTGGACTCTGTTTCTCCTCTCTTCTTCTTCTAATAATAGTTTAGCTGTACACTGAGAGGTGTAATGCTGCCCTCTACAGTTCAGAGTTCTTAACCACAGTTGTTTTACACTGCTGCAGACGTTTCTCCTCCTCCTCTTCTTCCAATCCTTTCTCCTCTCAAGTCTGGCGTTATGACATGACGGAGTTGACTTTGATGGTAGATCAAAGCCAGAAGACTGACAACGTCTTCGTTTTGGTCTTAACCATCGGATCTGGGCACAGACTGGAAAAGGCCCAACTGTGGGCCCCTTCAAACACAACAACCCCAAACTCACGCACACATAAAGAAATGCTAATAATTGTTACGAATATTTTGGTCTGTAAGGAATTACAGATCGACCACGAGCTAAATGTTCTTTTTGTCAGGCAACACCTGCATATTACTACTACTACTACTACTAATAATAATAATAATGATAATAATAACAATAATAATAATAATAATAATGATAATAACAATAATATGATTGAGGGGCCGTGATGCGTCTACAACTGCACAAACCTGAGAACTTTAAACCTTTTCATTTATAATATTTATATGTATTTTTAAATGATGCACCAGGTTAAACTTTAGTTAGTTCTTTAAAAATACCTTTCAGAAGCAGACACAGTTGTCATGGAAACTGAAAAATCTCTGAATGAATCAAATCTTTTTTTCCCCCCAAAATATGTTAAATGATTTTTGATTTTATACAAAACAAGACACAACAACACTTTCAGGGGCGACCCCCCCCCAAACAAAAGACCGGCCCGAAACAAACAGAAATAACAGAAAAGACAAACCTCGGCTCACAGATACAATCGTCACTCAGGTAAAAACATCAAACAAACTGAAGTTCTATTCTACATAAACCCTCTGATAAAGATAGTCGAAATATCCACTCCTATATAAGACATGAAAGGTTCCCATGTTCTATGAAATACATGTAGCATGCAAGGGAAAAAATATTCAAGTATGAACTTATCGTTTGTTATCTAATTCAGAAGTATGCACTTTCTCGCACAGAATGTTAGCAATTTATAAAGTTTCCTTTTATATTTATCAGTAATGAGGCCGTTCGCACGCAAACGGCACGATTTTCAAAATCCACAGCAAAGAACTTATTGAGCTCCTATAATGAACCAAAACCTCTGTATTTTCCAACAGGACCAGAGGCAATGACTGAGATTAGCTATCTTAAGACAAACAGGTGAGAGATCAGCGTCGAACCTCTGGCGTTGTGAGGGAGATATGTGAGCTCTGTGTAGAATCTTGAGTTGTAGCTTTGACTCTATTACAGACACTTAAAGCTCTCGCACTCTCACAAGCATCATGCCATTGGTCATTTGTAATTTCTACATCCAGTTGGCGAGGATGCTGATATGACTCACTTACTCACATGGAGAGAAAAAAGTCAACTTTTCTGTTGCATGTGTGATGCTGTGGAGGTGTGTGTGTGGATGCGAGGACACGGCCACAAGTCTAGAGGGGAGCCCCAAAACATTGTTGGCATGTGAGCAAGGATGGATTACTGAATGAGTTGACCAGGCCCAAGAGGTCAAGGGTTAGGGCCCTGAAGGCCAAGCCCAAGTCCCAACCTCAATAAGTCAAATAGCAAAAGGCTCTGAATCTGAACACATTCATATATTGTCCTTCTCCAGCTCTCAAAAATGCACCAGAATGTAGGAAATCACATCGACCAGATTCTAAATTGTCTGGGGGAGGAACCACAGACCCCCCCCTTCCCATATGCACCCACTCTTGAACAAATAGGGAGGTTGTTATGCATCTGTGCCCAGGGGAACAGTAGTTCATAATCTGTATTAATACAATTGATAATGTAACATTATAGTGTGACGTGTCAATAATCGTCGAGCACAGGTGACTGCGTGGTGGGGGGGGGGGGCACACCCAATCAAATTCTGCTTAGGGCCCCCTAAAAGCTTGGGCCGGCCCTAACTATTATTATTGTCATTATTTTCTGATATGTATGTACTTATAATTATTAAGTATATGTGCTTTCTTTGTCAGAATTGTCCTGAATTTGATTTGTAAAAACTGCCGGTAGGTGGCGGTAGTGAGTCTTTAAGCCGGTTAACCTTCTGCAGCGTGTGTGTTTGTAAGTGTGTGCGTGTGTGTCAGTGAGAACCAGCAGTGTGTGCGTGCGTGTGCGCGAGGCATACAACTTGTAAACCACAGGAAACTAAACCACAGGACATTATGTCACCACTTAAAAGAACTTTCTGAGAGTTAAGACCTGGTTTTAGGGTCAGAATGAGGTTCTGGTTACGGTTCAGTGAAGTCGTCTCGTTGTCATGGTGAAGTTTATGGGATACGTCATGTACGCAGACGTGTGTGTGTGTGTGTGTGTGTGTGTGTGTTACCTGGCTGGAGCAGCAGAGCGGCTGCTGCGGCTTCCTCTCGCCATGTTTCACTCGCTTGTTCTCGGGTCACCTTGATGACAGACGCCGCTGTAGCTGCTGGTTCTCACTGACACTCAAACACACACACACACACACACACAGCAGACGGTTAACCAGCTTAAAGACGCACTACCGCCACCTACCGGACTGGAGTCTGGCAGTTTTTACAAATCAAATTCAGGCCAGAATTCTGACAACGAAACCACCAGTGGCGATTTTGGTCTGGAGAGGGTTCTGGTGAGGCCATGCAGGCAAATCTTATAATGCAGAAATCCAGAAATAGCACATATTACTCTCACAACAAAAACACAGTAGCAGATGATGGAGGGGACCACAGCACCTATGCAGCTGAATCATGGCTTCACACAAACAATGACAATCTGATGACATATATTATCATATCAATGGCAATGTTCAAAATCTCACAATATCAAATACTCAAGATCGAAACAACAACGTGACAACAATAACTATGAGGGTTGTTGTCACACCGTTTTAAATCCCCCAATCCTTTCAACAACATGTCATCGTTGATGTGTGTAGTAAAAAGTGGCGCGTTTTTTTATGTCAGTACGACAATAGCACTTGGATGTGTTTGCTCATTTATGTAGGGTGCAAATCGCCAAAATGGACGCCAAAATTCAAAATCTATAACATCTTTCGGGTTCGGGACCTATGCCAATATCGCATTTTCACCAGACCTGATCTCCATGCCAAGTTTCAGGAGTTTTTATGCATGAGAACCCCCTCAGAAATGACCGGAAAGCCACGGATAGAATAATAATCTGAAGGATTATATTCCATCCTCGCACTAGGTTCCTCGCACTCGTGCTAGGAGCCGTCCCGGCCCCTGCCATTCGTGGCTCGGGCCCTAACAATGCACGACTCATGGCATGAACGGCGCACACCATACACACACACCCACACATGCATTTCAGGAATTCTGAACGCCATTTTTGACACAGAAAAACATAAAAGCTTATAATCCTCCCCTGCACAGCAGTGCCCCCTGGTGGGGCACGGCCCCTAATGCAAAGAAGCCGCTTGAAATCACATAAAATTAATAATTATAAATAAATAAATATGGGAAAATAATGACTATGATAATAAAGATATAATATAATTATCACAATTAAATGATATTATGCTGAAAGTTCAGAGAATTGTGTTTTTTTTTCAGAAAGAAACATTTAAAGATAATTATAACACATTTAAAAAATATAAAAAAAATAAAATATAGAGTAGAAGATATAGAATGGAAATTAAACTGCAATTAGGTCAACGTTAGGGCTTATATATGAAAAAATAAAGTTTATTAATGTTTGGACCAGTTTGTTTTTGTGTATTTTTTTTTTTTCTGAAATGGTGGATGCATATTTAAATATAATAAAAACATTTGTCACCAGAACAGGAAAAAAATAACTTGTTTTTTAATAACTTTAACTTCCACAGAAAGTCTGCAGTCTCACCAGCAGGTGGCAGTATATCGAACAATGAACTGTGTCAAACACGTGCTTCCGTGCTCTCTGATTGGTCTGTGTGGAGGGGGCGAGTCAGGGTCGTGGACTTCTCTGTCTTAAATACACCCTTTTTCTTTTAGTCTTGAGACTCTGGTGAGAAGTCACCGGTGAAACATCAGCGGGAATCTCCTGGAATCTCCTGAAATCTCCTGAAATCATCTGGAATCATGGTGTTAGAACTCTACCTGGATCTGAACTCGCAACCCTGTCGCTCTGTTTACATCTTTGCCAAGAAAAACAACATTCCCTTTGACTTTCAGAAGATTTCGCTGCTGGATGGTGAGTGGAAAACAAACAGGGAACTACAAAAGACAGTTCTTTAAAGTTTTCTATCATCATTATGGAAGTTTAAGTAAAATGAGCGAGAAAGTAAATAATGTCATGCAGAATCATCACGACCAAAAAAACATTGACTTTATCTCATAAATGTGACATTTTATCTCATAAATGTGACATTTTATCTCAAAAATGTGACATTTTATCTCATAAAAGTGACTTTATTTCATATTTTTGACTTTATCTCATAATTGTGACTTTGTGAATTTGACTTTTTATGACTTTTGTGTATGTGTGTGTGTGTGTGTGTGTGTTTGCTGGTTTCAGGTGAACAGTATGGAGAAGAGTTCGGGAAGATCAGCTTGATCAGAAAAGCTCCGGCTCTGCGAGATGGAGACTTCTGTCTGGCTGAGAGGTCAGTAAAGACTTCTCCTCCTGTGTGTGGGTGTGTGTGTGTGTGTGTGTGTGTGTAGGTCACCAGGTCATCAGTGATGTTTCTCCTCCACAGTATTGCCATCCTTCATTATCTGGCTGAGAAGTTTAAAACTCCAGACTTCTGGTTTCCAGTCGACCTCCATCAACGCGCTCGTGTTAACGAGTATCTGTCGTGGCAGCACATGGCGTTACGTATGCACGGCTCCAGGATTTTCTGGCTGCGGGTATGACACTTACACCACACGTCAGGGTCACAGGGTCACAGGGTCACAGGGTCACACGGTCACACGGTCACAGGGTCACACAGTCACACAGTCACACGGCCACACGTCAGGGTCACACGGTCACAGGGTCACAGGGTCACACGGTCACACGGTCACAGGGTCACAGGGTCACAGGGTCACACGGTCACAGGGTCACAGGGTCACACGGTCACAGGGTCACAGGGTCACACGGTCACAGGGTCACACGGTCACAGGGTCACAGGGTCACACGGTCACAGGGTCACACAGTCACACGGCCACACGTCAGGGTCACACGGTCACAGGGTCACAGGGTCACACGGCCACACGTCAGGGTCACACGGTCACAGGGTCACAGGGTCACACGGTCACAGGGTCACACGGTGCTTGTAATGTTGATTTCACAGCTCTCTCCTGGTCTATAATATAATATGATATAACATAATTTAACATAACATAATATGATATAAACTGACCATATTCATATTTCTAAGGCAGTTTTTTACCTCGTTCTGTGAATCATTGAGTGAGTGAACTTTGAAATTTGTGTTACATCATCATTCTGACACACAAAGGCTCATGGGAAATAAAAGAACAGAAAAGAAAAAAAAACTGGTAAAAAACTGCAGGTTCAGCGAAAAACAGATCTCATAATTCACCTTTGCTATAAATGATGATGTCATAGCCCGCCTTTTTAACTTTAAACCCCACTATCTATAGATTAAGGCCTTTTGTCTCGTAATTTAAAATGTTTGTCTCATAAATTTTAATATTTAATCTCACAAATATGACTTTTTATGTCATAACTCATCAGACTCTTTTATTTTTAGTGTCCTGTTGCTGCAGTTCTTCTCATCACTTTCACTTCTCCATTGAACTCTGGTTTTCTGCCTAAAGGCCTTGGTTTCTTGCTCAGGGAACAGTTTAGTGCTGCTTATTTACTGATTTAGTTCCAGGAAACTCTCTCTGTGTCACATGCTCGCTCTCTGTATCAGTTTCCGTCTCCCAGGGAGAAAAAGTAGGTTGTGGTGTCACAGGGTTTATTGTTGTTGCCGGACTTTTAATCTGAGCTCTCTGTGTCTGCGCTGCAGCTCTTGATTCCAAAGATCCTGGGTGTGGACGTCCCTCAGGACAAGATGGACGCGGCCCTGGACGACCTGAAGCACTCACTGAACCTCCTGGAAGAGAAGTTCATCCAGGACAAACCTTTCATAGCAGGAGATCAGATCTCACTGGCCGACCTGGTCGCCATCGTGGAGGTCATGCAGGTGAGAAACAAACAAACAAACAAACAAACAAACAAACATCAGTCTAACTACCAAAGACATGAAGTTCAAGCTTGAAATGACAACAAACAATGTGCGACATCTGACCTGCGATGTAAATTGAACGCACCATTGCTTCAGAGTCTGAACGAGCAAAGAGTTGACTCCTCCTCCTCTCTCCCACTCACAGCCTCTGGGTTCTGGCTTGGACGTATTTGAGGACCGACCCAAACTGAGCGCGTGGCGGGACAGAGTCGAGGCCGCCATTGGAAAGGAGCTGTTTGACGACGCCCACCAGACCATCCTGACCGCCCAGGAGAGAGTGTCCACCATGGACGCCAGCAAGATGCAGGTCTTCAAGCCCAAGATCATCAGCTTTTTCCTGTGAAGAGGAGAACTCTGGTTTGGGTTTGGGTTCTGGTTCTGTCCAAATGAGCTCAGTAAGTTGATTTACCCCAACTTATAAAATCTAACTGTCAAATTATGATAAATAATAAAGAATAAATTGTTCTTTTAACTTCAGTAACAAGTTATTTTGCAACATTTATGTTCAGTCTTTTCAAAAATGATGAATAAAAATTATAACATTTGTCAATCATTTGTTGAATCATTGATCTGCCAATGCTGATTATTAAGAAACAGCAAATATCTGATCAGTTTACTTCCAATACAGCAGCTGAATGAATGAGTGAGTGAATTTATGAGTAAGTCATGATAAACCGTTTCTGCTGCTGATTTAGATCAATAAATGTAAACATTTACCTTGATGATTCTCTTCTTTCTAATGTATATTTATCGAAGCTAACTAGCCTATGTATCTATCTAAGATAATTAGCGTGTATGTATCTATCTAAGATAACTAGTGTGTATGTATCTAAGATAACAAGCTAACTAGCATCTATCTATATAAGCTAACTAGCATATATCTAAGCAAATAAGCTAACTAGCATGTATGTATTTATCTAAGATAACAAGCATCTATCTAAGCTAACAAGCCAACTAGCATCTGTCTCTAGTTAAAACAGTTTGAACGATTTCTTTGTTAAATGAAGCAAAAATCCTCAAAGTCTTCTCATTTAAGATAAAAAATCACAAAAACTGCTTTTACTTTTCAGATTAAATGAGATTACATGTGTCAGTTTAAATGAGATTAAATGTGTCAGATTAAAAGACATTAAATGTGTCAGTTTAAATTAGATTAAATGAGATTAAATGTGTCAGTTTAAATGAGATTAAATGTGTCAGTAAATGCAGCAGACAGGGTTTTTGATGATGTAACACAGGAATGTGAGTGAGAGGTGACTTCCTGTTTCAATCGGGTCACGTGACCATGATCAGATGCTGCCTCATGCCTGAATATAAACAGTGATTCTGTTTGTTTCCACAGTCACAGTTGTCATGTGAATGAATGAAGTTTTTGTGAACGGGTGAATCTTTCACTTCTAACATGAAAGACTCTTCTGTATGAGAAATTAAAAAGAAATCACGCAGTCATGCATAAATAACTGGTGAACTAATTTAGACATGTGGTTCTCAAAGTCTGGGTCTGGACCCTCGTACAGGTCACTCATCAAACATTTCTTGGTAAATGATTTGTTTATCAATAATAAATGATTATAAAATCACTTCTTTTTGCACAGACTTGATCTTTAGAGAAACTTTACTGTGAAAACATCCTCACATAGTGAGATGAACACATGAATAAACAGTCTGTGCCTGACCACAGTGAGATGAACACATGAATAAACAGTTTGTGCCTGACCAGTGAGATGAACACATGAATAAACAGTCTGTGCCTGACCACAGTGAGATGAACACATGAATAAACAGTTTGTGCCTGACCAGTGAGATGAACACATGAATAAACAGTCTGTGCCTGACCACAGTGAGATGAACACATGAATAAACAAGTCATATAATGTGATATAGTATAATAATCAACACTGCAATTTACAAAAAGTAAAATAAAATACTCAATTTGATGATTCAAATTTGACTCGTCTGAGCTTCCATACGTTCTTTTTTCTGCCTGACGTTTTTATTTGTTTATATATAAACAAAATACAGACAATCAGACAGCATATACATATAAACATGAATTCTTATAAATAATGCTACTTGTGAATGACTTAAAGGACTGTTTTATAGAATAAGTAATAACTCATGCTTAACTAATGCTTTATAATGTTAACCAACAGCCCCACAGTCACTAATCATCTTCAGGTGAACTAAGAAAAAAAAAAAAAAAGAAGCAGCCACTTCATCATGTGGATGTTTCAGAGTGTGGAGCCCCCCTGTGGACAGAGAGGGAGAGACACTCAGGAGAGGAGGCAAGAGCAGTGCAGACAGAGAGAGAGGAACACACACACACACACACACACTCACACTCACACACAGGACAGTACAGCAGCAAGAGAGAGAGGAACACACACACACACACACTCACACTCACACACAGGACAGTACAGCAGTAAGAGAGAGAGAAAGAAAGAGAGAGAGAGAGTGAGAGAGAGGGAGGACCTACAATCAGCGTCCAGAACAGAAAACCACTGATAATCCAAGAGCAACCAGAGGTAAGACTGCAGTTATAGAATGTAATCTGTGTGTGTGTGTGTGTGTGCATGCGTGTGTGTGTGTGTGTGAGAAAGAGAGAGAAACTGGAAGACAGTGTTTTATGACTCTGTCCTTGTGTGGATGTGTTTCAGAAAAATCCTGAGTGTGTTATGTATCACTGTGAGTTCCTCCGTGTGTGTGTGTGCGCGTGTGCATGTGTGTGTGTGATAGAGACTACAACAGCTTCAGTGAGCTGTGTCATTGTGTCCTGACAGTGTAGTCCTAACGCCGCAGTATTCACCCCCCCCCCACACACACACACACACACACACACTTTACTCGCCTGTGCTACTTTACGTCCTCACCGCGTTGTAGATCTAGTGTAAATTCAAATAATCATGGACTCTGGGAAAATTGTTCTTAATGTTTTTAAATAATCCAATTCAGTGAGTTTGTCTTCATCAGATTTAACTGTTTAAGCTTCAATTTTCAGGCAAATTCACTGTCACTGATTGATTTGTGTGAAAATATAATTTATTATTATTTGACTTGTTTTTACACTCAGCCTGTTTACAGTCACTCTTTAGTCTGACTAAGGTCATAGTCTGACTAAAAGACAGACAATCAGACAACCTACAGAGTCTGAGTGTACATGATGGAGAGGACAAACTGTATTTATGATTTATATAACAAACAGTGGACGGTGAGACGGACGTGAGATGGACAGTGAGACAGAGAGTGCGATGGACGGTGCTGTGGTTCTGTATGTTTGGTACCTGCTGTATATATTTATATGAGACAAATTAGATGGACATGTCTCCATCTAGTATTAAACAATTATGACAAAAGTGATTTTACTTGTGGCAGCCACCTTGAAATCTTATGTCGGGTTTGCCCCGCGTGGGACGCACTGATAAAAACGTGATAATTAAACGCAAATGACAAAATCAAACAGGGAGACAGGAAGAAGTAGATCACTCTTGTTTGACACTGAAAAAGAACATGTTACATAAAACTGTGCGCAGTTAGCATCTAGAAGCTAACAGTTTTACACTGTTCTTTAAAACGATGACACACTCAAAAATGTGATGAAACACAAGTTCAGAAGAAAAATAACATGCTCTTAGCTAGCTAACAGCTTAGCTAATATAGCCAGCAGTTAGCAACAAGAAGCTAACAGAAAAATAAATCAGGGGGAAGTCGTGACTGAGAACAAAATCAACATGCTAATGTTTTAGTCTGAGCTGGAGCTGAAAATGGCTAGTTTTAGCTACTGCTAAATGCTAACGTGAACGTAGCGCTTCCTGGTCGGCTTGTGATTTTTTGTTTTTCGTGGATTCAGAATCATAAAGACGGAACAGATAATCTTAAACTGGAATCTGAACGCGACTTTCGGGAAATCCGGCCAATCACCATCAAGTGTGGCTCCTGCATTACTAACAGCTGACTGCGGGGGGTGCTCTCTCTCTCTCTCGTGTGCAATCAGTGTGACCTCAGCAGTAGGTCGTAGCTGGTGACGTCATCACTGACAGATTTATGTGTGTGTGCTTGTATTTTTATCATTGTGAGGACATTTTTAAGGGTTGGGTTAAGGGTAAGGGCTAGGCACTTAGTTATGATGGTTAAGGTAAGGAAAAGGTCCTCACTAACATATATAAATAGGTTTGTGTGTGTGTGTGTGTGTGTTCTGCAGCAGGTCTTCAGTTCTCTAAAGTGTGTGTGTGATTCTTTTCTCGCTGAGTCAGCTGGAACAAACTCCCCTCCCTCGTCTTGTTCCTTCAGCAGAGCTGCTGTAGCTGCTGTAGCAGGTGTAGCAGGTGTAGCTGCTGTAGTTGTTGTAGCTGCTGTAGCAGATACAGTTGGTGTAGCATGTGTAGCATGTGTAGCTACATCAGCTCTGTGGAGAATGCTCTCTCTCCTTCAGGGGGAAGAAGATTTACAGCGTGGGAGGAAACCAGATCAGTGTTTTTATGCACACACACACACACACAGTGATATATAGTCTCAGCCTGCACTTACTCTGCATGCTGGTGAAAGAACAAATCACTTTTACTAAATGAATCAACCGTTTTCATCATGGATTTAGTTGTTCTCGTGTATTTTTCTGTTACCAAAACAAGCTCTCTGTTTTTTCGACTTCTTTAGCTTGAATAGTATCTGTTATGATGGACATTTTAGTCTATTTTATTACGTTTGGCAGACATTTTAGTGTATTTTATAAAGTACAGTGGACATTTTAGTGCATTTTATTGGTGAGAAAATTGTAAAACTAAAGACGAATCGGGCGAGCCATCTAGCGGCGGCGCCATTACTGCGGTGGCACGTCGTCCGTCACTCTCTGCTGTCCTGCTCTGTTCTGTGGTCACGGTCACTTCTCCAAACCTGTGCCGGCTGCAGCGTTTTGTATCTCAGAGTCTGGACATTCATTCAAATTGTCGCCTACTCAGTAGCAAAGTATGATTTTAAAAGTAACTAAGCAGATGACAATGTGATGTAAAATTACAGACGTAACAAAAACGCCCAAAAGTACTAGTACTCTACAATGAATGACAGTAATGTGAGTAGTTGTAAATATTTTCCTCCACCACTGATTAACTTCATAAAAAGTACAGGTAAAAGTAGAAATGTACACTTCTTATGACAGCTCCCATTCTATCGCCCGTATACTGGAGGGAGGCGCCACCGCAGCAATGGCGGCTTGTTTACTTTGGGTACTTCGCCGGATTCGTCTATATGAGCCCTTGTGACCTTCAGTTGTTTTTGAGTTTGTTGAACAGATTGTTTCCTGGTGGAAAAGTGGGTCAAATGATCCTGGTGTTGACACCGTGGAGAATTTAAAGTGAATTTTGACGCGTTTCATCCGTGTGTTTCAGGAGCGATGGCGGCCGCAGTGAGGCTGCTGATCGTGATGCTGCTGCTGCTGCTGTGCTGTTTCAAACTCACCACAACCAAAGAGGGAAAATCCAAGGGAAAGAAAGGCAAACAGGTCGTCTGTCCATCGTGAGTATTCTGTGTCCAAACACGTCTCCCCAAAGTAATTCAGGAGAAAAATGGATTTAAATCTTTTCACGTCATGTGATGTTTAACAGCCAGTTGACGCCTGAAGAGCTGGCCCAGGTTCCAGAGAACTCCACCTCCAACATCTTGAATCGTCTGATGGTCAGTTATGACCCAAGAATAAGACCCAACTTCCAAGGTGAGACTCACACGGGAAGGTATAATTCATGCAGTCCAGCTCGTTCACTGTGTGAATATGTTTGACACTAAAGGACGAGTTCACGGTTGTCAAAAACAGAATATATTACAGTACAATAGTGAACACTGAATGGTTCTTATCTGTGGTTCTTTAAAGAATTGTAGCAGTTATTAGGGCACGGCCCCTACAGGTTATTATTATATCTGCTCATTTATGAGGGGGTTAACATGAATTTGGCACAGAGGTCAGGTCAGTGAAAAATGCGATAGTGGCATAGGGCACAAACCTGTTCTTAGCGCCCCCAGAAGTGGTCGAACAAAAGTCGTCGGATCGGGACGAGATTTAAAGAGTTTGTTGGGCTTACTCCAAATGCAACATTTTGTAAAAAATAATATTTGCACATAGTTGTTCCGTTTTTAACCAAACTTGGTACAGTTGTTGCTCTCCTGATTCCAAACAAATTTCTAATGTACTTCCATTAGCTCCGCCCAAAACCAAAACTGCTAATCTACACATTTGAATGAACTGGTCCTAGCACGTTTGAGCTAGCCTCGTCAAACTCGGTCCAAGTGTTCTAGACAAGTTAATGGATAAAGTTATCAAAGGATTTTTTTTACGTCAAAAGGCGTGGCCTCAGCGCTCCGACAAATTTGACGTCAAAATGGCAGGAAAACTACTTTTAACTTAAAGTAAAGTTAATTTACTCTTTAAATTCCACGTTTTTAAACCTTCAACATAAACAGAACAACATTAAATTTCTCACAGTCATCGGATATAACACTAGTATAAAAACAATCAGATACAGTAACAGAGGAGAGGAAAGGAAAGTTCATTACTGTAGGTGTATCAGGACACTGTTGTACTGTTCTGATGAGTGCATTAATAAGAGGCGGAGTCCTTTAATACAGTTCAAGCTGTTTATCAAAGTTTGTGTGAGGGTGTGTGGTAGCTGCAGTATAAGCACAACACAATACTGACTGACTAGATAATAAAGCACAACTTAGAAGAGAAATACACTGAGCTATCCACACAACAACACAAACACAGCTCCAGATTAGTAGTGAATTTAAAGTCAGCATTACTAAATAAAACTAAATAAAACTGAATGAACATTCATCTATAGGTTTAGATGTAACGTAAGAGGGACAAACACGACAGATTAGCAAGACAGCAACATCAACTTCTCTGATTGTTGCTAGTTAGCAGCTAGCTCCACGTCGCTCATTAGTGACTAACTAGTAATTAGTCATCACACCACATAACTGACGGAACAAAACCACTGTGAGGTCATTAAACAGACACATGGACAAACCCAAACACCAACAAAACACTGCAACTCACGGTTTCATGGACGTCGTTCAGCAGACGCTCACGTCGACGCGGCGTTCAAGGACCTCGGCAGGGTGGGAATTCCCATGTGCGGTGATTAGAGAAGCATGCAGAGATCAACAGATCCAGAAGATTTATTTATCAATCAATATCATGCTGGAGATTTTAGACTTTTAAAAATCAGCAGAATCTTTTCATGGATTGTGTTCATGTGTTCACCACCTGGAGTGATTGGTCACAGTGTGACGGAGCAGACGGGTCGATGTGTATGTGTGTGTGTGTGTGTGTGTGAATCAATGCTCCGCTGCAGAGTCATCAGAAAATCACGACGCGATGATCGTTGTTGACACAAATAAATCCATACATGTGGACACATTTCGGACTCATCGTGAAACTGTTGCTGCACAGAGGACTGAGGCTGGTTTCCCACCCACAGACAGTAGGGGGCAGTGGAGGCAGGACAATTACCCATGTCAGGATGACTCTGAAGACAAATAACAATAATAATAATAATAATAATAATACCCACATAAAACCACTGGACAGTTTGTGTTTGTGTCCACGGGGAAAACTGACTGTTAGCTCTATGCTACACATTACACTGCCACCTACAGGTTTGACAGGGTCATGACAGCGTGTGTGTGTGTGTGTTGCAGGTATCCCAGTTGAATCCAAAGTGAACATCTTCATCAACAGCTTTGGGTCAATCCAGGAAACCACCATGGTGAGACACACACACACACACACACACACTGGTCTAACAGTGAGATAAAGACATGATCATGTGAAGTAGCTAAAAACGTGTGTGTGTGTGTGTGTGTGTGTGTGTGTGTGCAGGATTACAGAGTGAACATCTTCCTCCGTCAGAGGTGGAACGACCCTCGTCTTCAGCTTCCCACAGACTTTAAAAGTGACGCTCTCACCATCGACCCAAAGATGTTTCAGTGTCTGTGGAAACCCGACCTTTTCTTTGCCAACGAGAAAAGTGCAAACTTCCACGACGTGACGCAGGACAACATCCTCCTCTTCATCTTCAGGAACGGAGACGTTCTCATCAGCATGAGGTGACCACATACTCGGAACTTTGACCTTTGTTCATCTACTTACAGTGTGAAGGTCAACGTCAACATGTCAGTCTGTGTCTGTCTGTGCCTGTGTGTCTGTGTGTGTGTGTGTGTGTGTCTGTGCCTGTGTGTGTGTGTGTGTGTGTGCATGTATGTGTGTAGGCTCTCAGTGACACTGTCTTGTCCCTTGGATCTCACTCTTTTCCCGATGGACACACAACTGTGTAAGATGCAGCTGGAGAGCTGTGAGTACACACACACACACACACACACACACACACACACGTCTCACCTAAAACTAAGTCTTAACTCTCAAAAGAAACCTTAAAGTTGAGGTTAGTTAACTACAAACACTTAATCTAACACTTAACACTAATCTTAATCTGTCAACAATTCAAACCTTAGTTTTAATCTAAGATGTCTCTCTGTCTCTGTCTCTGTCTGTCTCTGTGTCTCTCTTTGTCTCTGTCTGTCTCTCTTTGTGTGTCTCTGTCTCTCTCTCCATCTTTGTGTCTCTGTCTGTCTCTGTCTCTCTTTCTGTGTCGCTGTCTCTCTCTCCATATTTGTGTCTCTGTCTCAGTTGGTTACACCACCAGTGACCTGGTCTTCATGTGGCAGTCTGACCCGGTCCAGATGGACGAGATCGCTCTGCCTCAGTTTGACATCAAACAAGAGGACATTAAATATGGAAACTGTACCAAGTATTACCAGGGGACAGGTGACTCACTCACTCACTCACTCACACTCACTCACACTCATTCACACTCACTCACTCACTCACTCACTCTCACTCACTCATTCATGTGTTCACAGGATATTACACGTGTGTGGAGGTGATTTTCACGCTGCATCGTCAGGTCGGCTTTTATCTGATGGGCGTTTACGCTCCAACTTTACTCATCGTGGTTTTGTCCTGGTTATCGTTCTGGATCAATCCTGACGCATCAGCTGCCAGAGTCCCACTGGGTGAGGACACGCACACACACACACACACACACACACACACACACACACGCACATACACACACGCACACACACACATGTTCGACATTCATGACTTGAGGGGACATTGCATTGACTTACATTCATTTCTTGGAGACTTACTCTAACCTTAACCACAATTACTACTGGCCTAATCCTAATCCTAACCCTAACCCTAACCCTAACCTCAACCTAACCATGAAACATATCTTCACCTTAAAATGTAGTAATTTACGTTATGGGGACTTGCTTTTTGTCCCCACAAGGAGGACAAGTCCCCATAATGTGACTGTGTAAACAGGTTTTGGTCCCCACAACATTAGTAATACCTAGTACACTCCCGCACACACACACACACACACACACACACAAACTGACACACCCACAAACACATGATGACATACATGTGTTCATGCGTGTGGGAACATTCATGTGTTCATGTGTGTGGTAACATTCATGTGTACATGTGTGTAGGAACATTCATGTGTTCATGTGTGTGGTAACATTTATGTGTTCATGTGTGTAGGAACATTCATGTGTTCATGTGTGTGGTAACATTCATGTGTTCGTGTGTAGGAACATTAATGTGTTCATGTGTGTGGGAACATTCATGTGTTTGCATGTATTCTGTCTGTCCAGTGAGAGCATTCATGTGTTCATGTGTTTGCAGGTATTCTGTCAGTTCTGTCTGTCCAGTGAGAGCATTCATGTGTTCATGTGTTTGCAGGTATTCTGTCAGTTCTGTCTCTGTCCTGTGAGAGCATTCATGTGTTCATGTGTTTGCAGGTATTCTGTCAGTTCTGTCTCTGTCCTGTGAGAGCATTCATGTGTTCATGTGTTTGCAGGTATTATGTCAGTTCTGTCTCTGTCCAGTGAGAGCATTCATGTGTTCATGTGTTTGCAGGTATTCTGTCAGTTATGTCTCTGTCCAGTGAGAGCATTCATATATTCATGTGTTCATGTGTTTGCAGGTATTCTGTCAGTTCTGTCTCGGTCCAGTGAGCGCATTCATGTATTCATGTGTTCATGTGTTTGCAGATATTCTGTCAGTTCTGTCTCTGTCCAGTGAGAGCATTCATGTGTTCATGTGTTTGCAGGTATTCTGTCAGTTCTGTCTCTGTCCAGTGACAGCATTCATGTATTCACGTGTTCATGTGTTTGCAGGTATTCTGTCAGTTCTGTCTCTGTCCAGTGAGAGCATTCATGTGTTCATGTGTTTGCAGGTATTCTGTCAGTTCTGTCTCTGTCCAGTGAGAACATTCATGTGTTCATGTGTTTGCAGGTATTCTGTCAGTTCTGTCTCTGTCCAGTGAGAGCATTCATGTGTTCATGTGTTCATGTGTTTGCAGGTATTCTGTCAGTTCTGTCTCTGTCCAGCGAGAGCATTCATGTGTTCATGTGTTCATGTGTTTGCAGGTATTCTGTCAGTTCTGTCTCTGTCCAGTGAGAGCATTCATGTGTTCATGTGTTCATGTGTTTGCAGGTATTCTGTCAGTTCTGTCTCTGTCCAGTGAGAGCATTCATGTGTTCATGTGTTCATGTGTTTGCAGGTATTCTGTCAGTTCTGTCTCTGTCCAGTGAGAGCATTCATGTGTTCATGTGTTCATGTGTTTGCAGGTATTCTGTCAGTTCTGTCTCTGTCCAGTGAGAGCATTCATGTGTTCATGTGTTCATGTGTTCATGTGTTCATGTGTTTGCAGGTATTCTGTCAGTTCTGTCTCTGTCCAGTGAGAGCATGTTGTTAGCGTCAGAACTTCCAAAGGTTTCCTACGTTAAAGCCATCGACATCTGGCTCATCGCCTGTTTACTGTTCGGCTGTTTTTCTCTGGTGGAGTACGCTGTGGTGCAGGTCAGTCACCAGAACCAGAACCAGAACCACACACATGTCTGTCACCAGAACCAGAACCACACACATGTCTGTCACCAGAACCAGAACCAGACACATGTCAGTCACCAGAACCAGAACCACACACATGTCTGTCACCAGAACCAGAACCACACACATGTCAGTCACCAGAACCACACACATGTCTGTCACCAGAACCAGAACCACACACGTCTGTCACCAGAACCAGAACCAGACACATGTCAGTCACCAGAACCAGAACCACACACATGTCTGTCACCAGAACC
Source organism: Solea solea (assembly GCF_958295425.1). Classification (NCBI taxonomy): domain Eukaryota; kingdom Metazoa; phylum Chordata; class Actinopteri; order Pleuronectiformes; family Soleidae; genus Solea; species Solea solea. The sequence goes on from NC_081143.1 coordinate 28,409,703, forward strand.
AGAACCACACACATGTCAGTCACCAGAACCACACACATGTCTGTCACCAGAACCAGAACCACACACGTCTGTCACCAGAACCAGAACCAGACACATGTCAGTCACCAGAACCAGAACCACACACATGTCTGTCACCAGAACCACACACATGTCAGTCACCAGAACCACACACATGTCTGTCACCAGAACCAGAACCACACACGTCTGTCACCAGAACCAGAACCAGACACATGTCAGTCACCAGAACCAGAACCACACACATGTCTGTCACCAGAACCAGAACCACACACATGTCAGTCACCAGAACCAGAACCACACACATGTCTGTCACCAGAACCACACATATATCAGTCACCAGAACCAATACCATACACACGTCTGTCATCAGAACCAATACCATACACACGTCTGTCATCAGAACCATACACACTCAGTCACCAGAACCATACACACGTCTGTCATCAGAACCATACACACTCAGTCACCAGAACCATACACACGTCTGTCACCAGAACCAGAACCACACACATGTCTGTCACCAGAACCAGAACCACACACATGTCAGTCACCAGAACCACACACATGTCTGTCATCAGAACCAATACCATACACACGTCTGTCATCAGAACCATACACACTCAGTCACCAGAACCATACACACGTCTGTCACCAGAACCAGAACCATACACACATCAGTCACCAGAACCACACAAACTCAGTCACCAGAACCGATGTGTGTGTTTGTGGGAGCAGCAGATTTTCTTATCTTTAAGAAAAAGCATGTAATGAGGGCAAACTGGACAAAAACGAGACAAACTGGACAAATATGAGACAAACTGGACTAAAACGAGACAAACAGAACAAATCCGAGACAAACAGGACAAAAACTAGACAAACTGGACAAATACGAGACAAACCAGTGAGCTCACAGTGAGTCCTCAGGACAGGCTCCGCCCCCTCACCCCCTCACCTGTGTTTTGGCGTGCAGGTGATGCTGAACAGTCCCAAACTGATCGAGGAGGAGAAAACCAAAATGGCCACCAAAGAAAAAGCTCTGCAGGAGAAAGAAGGAAAGAAGCCTTCAAATAAAAGCAACAACACGGTGAATGGAACAGGTGGAACTCCCATTCATGTCAACACGCTGCAGGTGAACACATGAACACTGAAGATTAATAAATCAAAAAAATGTCAATAATGTGACAAAAAGTCATAGTTATGAGAAAAAGAGTGGAATGAATCAGATAAAAGTCAGAATTATGGGCTAAAAGATTTGGTTATGAGACAAAAAAAGAGAGTCATTTATGTGATGAAGAGTAAATTGATCAGATAAAAGTCAGAACTATTAAATCAAATGTTGAGTTATGAGTGTTTGATTTGGTTTCATTTGTGACACTGTTGACTTCCCATACGTCTCGTAAATCTCACGCTTGTTGTTGTTTGTTTCCTCGCAGCAGGCGGTGGAAACTCGCTGTAAGAAAGTGTGCACGTCAAAGTCCGACCTCCGGTCCAACGACTTCAGCATCGTGGGTTCGTTACCGCGAGACTTTGAACTCTCCAACTTTGACTGTTATGGTAAACCAGTGGAAGTGGGCGGAGTCCTCAAGTCCCAGAGCAAAGCCAACAAGAAGCCGCCGCCCCCCAAACCTGTCATTCCCGCTGCCGCCAAACGCGTCGACCTCTACGCAAGAGCCCTCTTCCCTTTCTCCTTCCTCTTCTTCAACGTCGTCTACTGGTCCGTCTATCTGTGAGAGAGTGAGGGAGTGAGAGAGTGAGAGAGTGAGGGAGGAAACAAGGAGAGAAGGATACGTGGTGACCAAACATGAGTGTGAAACTCTTAAACCTGAAGATTTCCATGGTTTATTGTAAACTGGGTGTAATTTCCCTTTAATCGTGAGCATTAAGTTGACGCTGCATGTGTGACGTATGTAACTGAAACATTTACATTAACAAGTGCTTTTTCAATATTAACAGCAATACTTAAAAAAGCGAAATAAAGAAACGAGATATGAGAAAGAAAACATTATAACTTCATCATTTCATAGGTTTTTGTTTTTGCTGCCACTGTGATTTAAAAACTCACCTGAAAACAAATGGAACAAGAAGTTTCTCATGTTCTAATGATGAAGTCTTGTTGTTGTGAACGATAATAAAATCAGACACAGAAGAGGAAACATTTTCATGAAGAAAAACTGACCTTTGTGTTGTTGTAATATTAAGAAAACAAACCTTAGAGAAGAGAAAAGTTCGGCTTTTTAATGAATGAAATATCATTGTAATCAGTTATGATGATGATATTATTATTATTATTCAACATAACAGTGTATATCATTGAGTTTTCTTTTTATTGACATGTTTCTTCCTCACAACAGTCATGTGACATCATCACGTGATGACATCACACGTGTGACGATGCCTCTCTCCCCTGATCTAAACTCACCTGTTGTGACTTCCTCTCATGATCCAACGACACATTATTTTGATTTATTGATTTATTGTCTCTTCTCTTGTTTTATCCATGTTTGACTGCTGATGTTCTGATGTACGCTGACCTCTGAAAGGAGCCTCGAAATAAAATGTATTATCTACCATAAGTAGATTTTGGAAATTTAAGTAGATTTTAGAATTATGAGTAGATTTTGGAATATACTGTGTATATACAGTATATATACAGAATATACAGATATCCTAAGAACACGTTCACGGCATGTATGTATATATTTCTATATATATGTATATATCTATATACCTATATATACTGTATATATATACATATACATATATACACATATATGTATATACATATGTATATATATACATAGGTGTATATATATATATACATAGGTGTATATATATATATATATATATATATACATAGGTGTATATATATATATATACACAGTGACTCGTACACAATGAATCACAACATACAGCCTTATTTATTATTTGCAGTCTTTACAGTACATTCTTTGTAATCTTCTTGTACGCGTTAGCCCAGACTTCGACACAAAAACTGAGTTATGTTAATATAAGTCTACACTACAGTATAAAATATGTAGAGATTTACAATTGAAGAAAAACCCAGTTTTACCCATAATTCCAGGACATCTCGCCGTCTCTCCATCACCACACTTCAAAGCATTGGATACAAAATACGAAGAAAAAAATAAACAATCTAGGATCCGATTGTGAACCCTGTGGCACACCACAAGTAATGTAGAGACAGAATGACTTATAATGATCCATTTGATCAAAGTGCTTCCTGTTTCTGATGTAGCTCCACCCCTCTGGTCAACAACCAGTTAACTGCTCTACTAACTCCATGGATGTGGATCTGGATGATCTAAAACCATACTGACAACTTATTCTCACTGTTGCAACAGTGTGCAACACACAACAATAGTTTTAAATCTTTAAAAACAACAAACACCCAGACTGATTAACTGATTAATCGAGGATCAAAACAGTTGACGATTATAAAATAACCTATTAATAATCAATGAATCGAGCCTTAATGTTTACTGACTTCTTTTTGGAGTTCGTACATAGACGTGTGGAGTGTTGAGAGGCTCCGCCCACCCCTTATTTGAATCATAGAAACGCCCCTTCTCAGCTCCATATTCAGCTCTCGGCTGTATCCGGCTCTCGCTCGTGTCTCTCCGGTATTCATAAGCAAAAACCCGATCGGCGCGCGCCCCCGCGAGCATCGGCATCAGCAGCGGTGGTGGTGGTGTCACGCGCATCAGAGAGAGAGAGCGAGCGCGAGAGAGCATCGTTCTCCGCAGAGCTCGAGACGCTTCTGAGCTGAACCGGGTCTGACGAACATGAGCTGGTTGATGTTCGGCTGATGTCGGATCCGCCGTCAACATGAAGCTGCTGCTGTTTGTGCTGCTGACGCTGCTGTGGCGCGAGGCGCGGTGCGGTTCACCGAGCGTCCAGATCGGTAAGACCGAACATTCTGTCTCTCTCTCTGTCTGTCTGTCTGTCTGTCTGTCTCTGTTCTTCACTCTTTATCTTTTCTCCTCTGTGTCTTCAGCTCATCATCATCTTCATCTTCATCATCGTCTCCTGCCCCTCCGTGTGTCAGCATCAGTGTGGGCCTCCGTCATCTGAGTAGATGAAGAGGAGGAGGAGGAGAGCGGCCTCCTCCTCTTCATCTTCATCTTCATCATCACAACGCGGACATAGAGGAGGAAAAAAAAGTCATCTCTCATATCTGTTCCTCTACTACATTTGTTCTCCTGTGCACGCGCGTGCACAAGGCACGTGCGCACGCACGCGCTATTTAAAGTGTCAACTGGTCCTTCATCATCATCATCATCATCTTCATCCTCCATGATGATGGAGATGCAGCTCTGGCTTCAGTGTGGTCAGACCTGCACATACAGCTGATACATGTGTGTGTGTGTGAGTGGCGCCCCCTTCAGGACTGGACTCTCAGCTGCATTCCTTCACATTCAAATGTGGGCTGCAATGCTGCGTAAACATGGACGCCAGGCTAGCTATTGTTAGCACCGCCGGTCGATAATAACCATTGTATTTGGCGGAAAACAAACACAAATGCTGTGTACTGTTTACATCGGAACTCGGAAGTCAGAGCTGGAAGTGACGTCACCTCACAGTGTTGTTCCATAGAGAAGTCGCAAAAAACATGAACCTCAGGCTAGCCATTGTTAGCACCGCCAGTTGATAACAACCGCTATACGGTATTTTGCAAAAAACACTCACAAAATGCTGTGTTCTATTTACATCGTAAGTAGGAGCTGGGAGTGACGTCACCTCCGACTTCACGGTGTTGTTCAATAAAGAAGTCGAAAAAAAAAATGGATGCCAGGCTTGTTAGCTACGCCGGTCGATAATAACCGTTGTATTTGGCGGAAAACAAACACAAATGCTGTGTACTGTTTAAATCGGAACTTGGAAGTCAGAGCTGCAAAAAACATGGACGTCAGGCTAGCTATTGTTAGCAACACCAGTCAATAACAACCATTACGTGGTATTTGGCTGAAAACAAACACAAATGCTGCGTTCTTTACATTGTAAGTTGGAGCTGGGAGTGACGTCACCTCTGACTTCACAGTGTTGTTCCGTAGAGAAGTCACAGAGTGGGCGGGCCCGACATTTGGTAGCTATCGGAGGTTAGCAAAGCAGAGCCTGTCATGGCTAACTGTGTAGTGACAGCTGCTAATGTTGCTTAAATGACGTCTGTTGTGTCCACGATTGTTGAATGGCAAACTTTCTCAGATCAACTTTGTCTAAGAGCTGTGTTTCTGCTGTTTATGAAAGGAAGACGTGATCTTCCGGTTTCCTGGGTGAATTTATTCAATACCCACCAGGGGGCGACTGTGATGGAATCGTTAAATCATGAGGCTTCAAGTCTGACCAGGAGTTCAGGTTCTTGTGGGTGGTTGGCTAACTGCTTGTGTGCTACTGTATCATCATTAAATGGTTAAATTGCGACTTTTGTCTGTAGTTTTGTCGTATGTTTATCAACAGTAGTTAGGGTAGTTTCTTTATTGTTAGGATAATATATGCATTTATCCAGTAATGAAAACAATACCTTTTTATTAGCATTAGCTAATTAGATATCAGAAGATGTGTTACATGTTGTACTCTAGAGAGATCTCTTGTGGAGATTTGTGGGATTGATCGTGATGTTTTGATTTTTCAGTGACATTTTCTTCAGTATTATGCAGTGCTCGTATTGAGTGAACGTATGAAGCAATTCTTTTATGGCTGATTGTGCATTTGAGTTGTTTATAGTTCTTCAGAAAACCACACTGTAAATGACTGTATCGAAACATTATAGTCCGTTAGACTTCAGAATTCAGTTCACTTCAACATAGTTCAAATAAAATACATTTCATTTTCCATTAGGAACTTCATTCTGCACTGATAACAAAATTACATAATACAGTTTCTCTAATTATACAAATTAGTAATAGTAAATTAAAGTCTAAAAGGAGAGAATATACTCAGTTATGTGTTCTGTTTAAAGTCATCTATCTGTCTGTCTGTCTATCTGTCTATCTATCTATCTATCTATCTATCTATCTATCTATCTATCTATCTATCTATCTATCTATCTATCCTTTAGTTAAAGATTTGGTAAAATATGACATTGCTAACATTAGCTAGCAAGATAGATAGATAGATAGATCGTCATTAGCTCCCTGCTGTCAGCTGGAGCAATGCTAACGGACAAGAGTCTACACTTTGTGCTTCAAAAACACATGCGGCAGGAAAAAAGGGTGAAGTGGTGAATGTAAGATGTGCTCGTCAGTTTTGTGACAACATGACACTTTGTTTGTCAGCTTCTGCGCAGTAAATGTCTGTAAATGACCTCACATTAGCCTCTCCTCAAGCTAGTTAGCGAGTTAGCAAACATTAGCTTGACATGATGCATATAAACGCAGGGCTGCAAACGTTCAGGCAGCCATAAACTGATGGAAAGTGCTGGAAAATGTCAACATTGGCTGACAGACAAAATACAGCGATGAATAACTTAAATACAGGTTTGAAAACTGAGTAGAAATTATAAAGTATAGAGTAATTATACGTTTAAAACTTTCAAAGCAGTAACTATAGCTTACAAAACAGTATATGATGTAAGTATGGTTTTAAAATGCAGTAACTATAAGTTAAAAACTGTAAATATGAGTTAACAATTCATTAAAAAATTGAAAACAGTAAGTGAATCAAATTTGGATTGAAAAATTTAGATTTTAGCAAATCGTAAGTTTTAAATAGAACACAAGTAACTGTAGTTTATAATACATATGATGTAAATACAGTTTTAAAATTGAGCAATGGTTTTATAAGAGATTAAGTTTAGTGTAGAGAGTAAATTAATCAAATGTGGTCCAGTAATATTAATCCAGTAATTATACATTTAAATGAAACCGTAAATAAGTAACTATAGTTTTAGAAAACAGTATATGATGTGAATTTGGTTTTAAAATAGAGTAAATTTAAATTAGAATCAGAAAATTAATCAAATATGGATTTAAAATTGAGTAAATGTGGTTATAATGTGGAGTAAGTATAACTCAAACACACTAAATTGAGAAAATATCCGTTAACATAGAGTAAGCAAAGTAATGTATTTTAAAATGGAGCAAATTAAGTAAATGTGATTTAAAAATGCATTTTTTTTAACTGAGAAGAAATAAATAAGCTTTAGATGGATGATGGATGGTGTAACTGTAAATTTGATCCTGTACATGATACAGTGCCCCCTGTTCACCTGTGATCGGTTACCGAATGAAAGAAGAACATATGGAATGACATGAATACTTGTACCGGAATATAAACATGGAAACAAAACAAAGGCAATAACAGTGAACATGTAGCAGCAGCAGAAGTAGAACACAGCAGCCACTTTATTAGGCACACGTGACAGAACTGTGTGCTTCTAGAAACCATGTCAGAGACACAGCGCGTGCAGCCGACCCCCACCACTGACACTGAGCTGTGGCTTCATAATGTCACTTATGCAGCTGACCTGGAAACAATGGAGGTAGTGGAGTGAAAAGTGTGTGTGTGTGTGTGTGTGTGTGCAGCTGCAGGTGTACGTGTCCATGAAGACGTCCTTTCTTTATTTTCTTTCTACTGTTTGCACGTTGAAGTTTGAACTAACGCGCGTGTTTTTGCACCGTGTCACTAAAATCATTTTCGATGTTGTCATTAACGTCGTGATAATCGGGGATTTATTTAGATTTGATGGCTGTTAAATTATCCGAAAAATCGTTTAGGAATTACAGTTCTGAGAAGCTGACGTCACAAACGTGAGATGCGCTGGTGAAGCTCGTCTGTGATTGGATGTTGTTGTCATCAATGATAATAATCAATGTCATATTTGAGCTAACGTTAGCTAACTTCTATATAGATAATGCTGTTAGCAATGTCATACCTTACATAACCTATATACTGTATAGATAATGTTGTTAGCAATGTCACATTTTAGCTAACTTTCAGCTAAATTCTATATAGATAATGTTGTTAGCAATGTAAACATTAGCTAACCTTTAGCTACCTTTATATATAGATAATGTTCTTAGCAATGTCATATTTCACTTAACTTTCAGCTAAATTATTTATAGATAATGCTGTAAGCAATGTAAAAATGTAGCTAACCTTTAGCTAACTTCTATATAGATAATGCTGTTAGCAATGTCATACCTTACCTAACCTATATACTGTATAGATAATGTTGTTAGCAATGTAAACATTAGCTCACTTTTAACTACCTTTTGTATAAAGATAATGTTGCTATCAATTTCACATTTTAGCTAACTTTCAGCTAAATTCTATATAGATAATGTTGTTAGTGATGTCAACATTAGCTAACCTTTAGCTACCTTTATATATAGATAATGTTGTTAGCAATGTCATATTTCACTTAACTTTTAGCTAAATTATTTATAGATAATACTGTAAGCAACGTAAAAATGTAGCTAACCTTTAGCTAACTTCTCTATAGATAATGTTATTAGCAATGCCATATTTTAGCTAATTTTTAGCTACCTTTATACATAGATAATGCTGTTAGTGATGTCATATTCAGTCATATCGACGTGATATATCTTCATTCTTCCTCGTGTAATACAATAATCCATACTCCAGGGCAAATGTCGATGGTATGGTCATGTTTCGCTGTATGTTGATTATCACATGTCATTGAGCTAATTGTTGTGTACTTTTTTAATATATTTATTGAATTGAGTGTAACGTGTGCAGTGTCAGGTCATAAATGTAAAATGAAGACGACGTGGTGAACGAGTGTCGTGTTACTGTTGGATCATTCCTGACGTCGTTAATATTTATGAGTGTGAGAGGAGCAGAAGAAATGATGAATAAGAGAACAGGTTTCACCACACTTACATACATACATACTGTATATATACATATATGTGTGTGTGTGTGTGATATATATACTGTATATATATGTATGTGTGTGTAACACACACACTCTCTGCCCACGCCTGGCTCTATTGAGGAGGCAGTGATTTCATAATCCACTTATAGTTCACAGCTACAGCTCACATATTCACCATGTAGTGTTCAGTGTTTTCATCCACAAAACCTTTTTAAAATGACATTTTTATAAATACTGAGGTGATCTAAGCACAGTGTAAATATACTGTGTATATACTGTATACATTCTGGTCACTTAATGTCTATAATCTACATTCTATTTTACCTTTCTAGTCTAGTCTTGTTGTTAATATTCTTGTGTGTTGTACTTTCACATGTATTAGCTTTACTGTCTTTGCTGCTGTGACCATGTGAGTTTCCTCCCTGCAGGACTAACACGTGTGTGTGTGTTTCAGGTGGGTTATTCCCTCGCGGTGCAGATCAGGAGTACAGTGCGTTCAGAGTTGGCATGGTTCAGTTTGGAATGGCAGATTTCAGACTCACTCCACACATCGATAATCTGGAAGTGGCCAACAGCTTTGCCGTCACCAACTGCTGTGAGTGTTCACTTTTCTGCTCTCTGTCTTCATCCAAACACTGATGTTAAAGGGTTTACTTATTCATAAATATAATATATAATATAAAGTTTATTTGGTCCACCAGACTTGTATACATATTTAGAGATAATAATAAAAACATTTATATAACCATTTGTAAATTAAAATCTCACTTGAATCTCAGAATTCTTACTTTAATCTCAGAATTCTTACTAAAATAAAAATCTCAGAATTCTTACTAAAATAAAAATCTCAGAAATTTGACTTAAATCTCAGAATTCTGACTTTGTGGCCCCATAACACACAGCTGTACAATAATACACAGGTGTACAATAACACACAGGTGTACAATAACACACAATAACACAAATAAAATCAAATGTAAAAATGTGGAAATAAAGATGAAGAGACAGTGTTTCATTTTACTACTTTACACTAAACTGTGAAGATTTCCAGTTAATTACACAAACACTGGTTTACACCTGAAAACAGTGGATTAGGTGTTTAGTTACACTTTAATCTGTATGTCAAAGGCAGATTGAAGAAATTTAAACGTCTCAAATGTACAGATATCAGGACATGGGTCAATAACGCAGTGAGTGTAAATGCTGCACATTAATGCCGCACAGATGAGGTTTTTATTTTTTTATACTTCCAAAGTGAAGAACAAGGTCGTTAAAGTAGGACGGTTAAATTTAGCAGCAGCACAGAGACGTGCAGGACTCGTGTGTCTGTCCTCCAACAATAAAGACAGACATTAGTTAATGTTAGTTCGTGTTCATTTACAGGCTTTTAATGGTTTGTTTACACCTTAAATCGACTGAAAATGATCCACTGTCATGTTTTAGTTTTATATTTTTCCTCTTAATCTCCTACTTTCTGACTCGTTGTCACTCTTGGTTACATTTGTGAGATAAACTTTTTACTGTATTACTGCTACTTATTTTATTGTATTTGCTGTTATTATTATTTATTTTTCTTTTATTCCTGTCGAGTTTTGTCTTTCTAGTCTCATTTTTACGAGCAGTAGAGTAAATAGTTGTAGAAAATGATATGGACAACAGTTTCAATCATATATATATATATACAGTATGTATATATATACACATATATATATATATAATGAAGATGACAATACTGCTGGATCTGCCACTGTAACATCACTAACCTGAACCTTCTGCCAACTAACAGTAACCATGGCAACTGCTGATTTGAAGCCCCTCCCTCTTCTCTGAAATCACTGGTGTGGAAATATTCTGCAACAACAAGAAAACCACAGAGTGTAAACAATGTAGCAAAGCACAGGACATCTCCACAGCCATCATCAAGAATTAGACGTAACCATGACAACAACTCTGTTAGCACAGACAGCTCTTCTGTAGCATCAGTCATGTGACCTCATTCAGAGGTGAAAAAACCTGGATTTAAACGTTTCATTGACGGACTGGAACCATGCTACGGAAAGCCAAACATGTCACAACTCACTACAAAGGTGTTTCCTTCCATGTGTTATCATGTTACTGGAGGTCAGAGGTCAGATTTAGTGACTGCTACATGACTCTCTATGACTTCTCTTCTAACTTATGACAGACAGACATGGTCAGACAGTCATGTCCTCTGGTTTCAGAGTTACCAGAAGCATTAAAATGTCGTGTGAAGCTCCTCCCCTGTCACAGGTCACTTTCAGGTCACTTTCAGGGAACTGCGAAACGCTTGTTTTTTTTAAAATTTCATTTCAGCACAATTGGAAAAAAGCCAGTAATTTTTTAATTATTATTTTATTTTGAAAATGAACAGTTCGTTATGTTTTTCCTTTTTAAATTTTATTTTGAAAATCAAACACACGTCTTTTTTAATTCTATCTTGAAAATCTAATTAACAGTTTGTTATCCGTTTTTCCATTTTATTTTGAAAAATCATTTACTGTTTTTTCCTTTCATTTTATTTTGAAAATCAAATTAACAGCTCATTATCTGTTTTTTCTTTTTCTTTTGAAAACCAAGTAAACAGTTTGTTATCTGTTTTTTTCCGTGTCTGCAGAGCGAGGACAGACATCAGATTTAAATTAATCGCCGTCTCTCGTTTCCTCTCAGTCTGTTCCCAGTTCTCTCGTGGCGTCTACGCCATCTTCGGCTTCTACGACAAGAAGTCGGTGAACACCATCACATCCTTCTGCGAGACGCTCCACGTCTCCTTCATCACGCCGTCGTTTCCTGCAGAGGGAATGAATCAGTTTGTCCTGCAGATGAGGCCGGACATCAAAGGGCCGCTGGTGTCGTTAGTGGAATATTACAAGTGGGAGAAGTTTGCCTATCTATACGACAGCGACCGAGGTAACACTGTCGCCATCAGTCATGTGACTTTTTCATTACATCGTAATTTCACAGCTGATATAACACACAATGTGATAAAAAGCTCTCACAATAATTTGATTGTGTTAAATCGTGAAAATTTCACGTGAGTGACTTTAAGTTGCTCGTCAACACACGTACAGTCCTAGTGATTTCATCCTACTGATTATTCCAGGACCATCTGAGAACGTTATTTACATACATTTACATTTTTTTGTTTAATTAGAAATTTTTTTAAAAAGAAATTTGCTTCCAATGTGAGTCATTTTTGAAGCTTTATCAGCAACTTTAATATATAAAGTTGCTGATATATATAAAATTTTGCAATATTTTCTTTCTGTTTTGTATTTTTTAATAATGTTTATTTGTAGCATTTTTGGAACGTTAGTAGCGTTTTTTTTACATTACAAAGCAATGTTTTTGTAACGTAATTTTAGTGAAATATTTAATAAAATGGGTCAGTTTAATTTTTTTTTCTAAATATTTTTGTAGCACTAGTAATTATGTAAGAAATAGAATAAAACTTTTGTTGTTAAATGAAAAGACCTTTTGACATTTCTGGAAACCTAAGTACATACTTTTTAGTTTTAACGTTATCACGTCAGTATAACCGTGACTGTGTGTGTGTGTGTGTGTGTAGGACTGTCCACTCTGCAGGTCATACTGGACACAGCTGCAGAGAAGAAGTGGGTGGTGACGGCGATAAATGTCGGGAACCTGAAAGACGAGAGGAAAGACGAGGCGTATCGCTCCCTCTTCCAGGTTCTCTCACAGCACCAACAATCCAAATAAAACTGCACATTTTGAGCTTGATCTCACGAGTTCTGAATTCAGAAGACTTTTCTTTCTTTTTCATCTAAATTATTATTATAATTAGTATTTTGTGGAAATCTTTTATCCACAAAATGGTTTAAAATGATCAGAATGAGAAGATTGTCATGATTCAGAGCAGTGACTCCCAAAGTGTGGGCTGCTGCCCCCTGGTGGGCATGTAGATATTGCAAAGGGACCGTACGACCATCATGATCATCAGTCGCCTGGATTTATTTAGATTTTATGGCTGTAGAATTGTCACATTAAAAATGTTCAGTGAGTGAGTTCCTCTGCCGCTATTTTCCAAGAATCTCAAACCTGAGATTCTACCGTAATGACAAGTATACGAGCGCAAAGCTCTATTTCCATCCATCTCAGCTGACATAGGGCCAGAGGCGGAGTCACACCCCGGACCGATCGCAAGTTTCCTAGTTCTAGGATGTCCAGGTCCAGTAATGAGAGGAACTCACGACACAACGTGTGTGTGTGACGACAGGCCGCTCACAGACGAACCTCTTACAGAGATTTAAACTTGACATTTTGTTTGGTTGGAGCTTTAATTTGAAATGTGTCTTTAGGACCTGGAGATCCGCAAGGAGCGACGCATCATCCTCGACTGTGAACAAGACAAAGTCAAAGACATCATGGAGCAGGTTCACTTCACTCTCACCACTTCAACATTACTTCTTATCTCGCTGCTTAAAATCACTTAATATAAGGAACAACTTTTATTTTTCTGTTCTTATTTTATTTTATTTTAATTTAAATTTTTTAATGTTAAAATTACACAAATGTTGTTTGAACATTTGTGTAACATGAGTTGTCTTCTCCTTCAGGTCATCACTATTGGCAGACATGTTAAAGGTTATCACTATATCATCGCTAACTTGGTGAGTCACTGTTTTTATCTTTCTGTCAAACATCTGTTTACATTAATAACAGTGTATATATTATATATTATTTTAGCTTTATTGTCATTGCAACCAAATTACAGAGCTACAACTGAAGAGTAGTAAACGTGTAAGAATATTAATATACAAAACACAAATTTTAAATAAATATATGGATGAAGAACGAGCTAATTAGCATCTATCGACGCTATCAAAGCTAAATAACATCTATTGATACTATCGAAGCTAACTAGCATCTACCTATCTATCAAAGTTAACTAACATTTATCTATTGAAACTAACTAGGATCTATCTATCGAGCGTCTATCTATCGAAGCTAACGAGTTAACTAGCAACTGTGTATTACAGCTAAATAGCTAACTAGCATCTATCAAAGCTAACTAGCGTCTATCTATCGAAGTTAACTAGTGTTCTATCTATAGAAGCTAACGAGCGTCTATCTATCGAAGCTAACGTGTTAACTAGCAACTGTGTATCGAAGCTAACGGGCTAAATAGCATCTATAAAAGCTGACTAGCATCTATCTATCGAAGTTAACTAGTGTTCTATCTATCGAAGCTAACGAGTGTCTATCGAAGCTAACAAGCGTCTATCTATTGAAGCTAATGTTCTAGCTATCGAAGTTAACAAGCTAACTAGCATCTATAATGTTGTTGTTGCTGCTGCAGGGTTTCGTGGACGGTGATCTCTCTAAAATCCAGTACGGCGGTGCAAACGTGTCGGGTTTTCAGATCGTAGACTTCGATGATCCTGTGGTAGCGAAGTTCGATCAGAGGTGGGAGGCTCTGGAGGAGAAGGAATATCCTGGAGCTGACATTCGCATCAGAGTAAGATACTCAACGTGTTATTGTAACAAGAAACATCAGAACAGAGAAGATGATGATGATGATGATGTCACAACTGTGTGTCCTTCAGTACACGTCAGCTCTCACCTTTGACGCGGTCCACGTGATGACCGAGGCGTTTCGCTTCCTCCACAAGCAGAGAATAGACCTCAATCGGCGCGGCAACAACGGGGACTGTCTGGCCAATCCAGCAGTGCCGTGGTCTCAGGGCGTGGAGATCGAGCGAGCGCTCAAACAGGTGACACACACGCACACACACACACACACACACACACAGAGTAAGACTCATAATATTAAACATAATAGTTAACAAAGAAACTTCACATCTATGAGACGAGGCTTGTGGAACGACATTAAAACGTTTCTTTTGTTTTACTCATAAAGTAAAAAACATATATATAAAGGCAATGTTACGGCAAAAGTATGATAGAGTCAGGGGCTCTTATTTTGAAAGCCAGGTTGAAAGGAAGTGGCGATGTATAATATTGGCTAATTGACTGTTTACTGTGTTTGAAGAAGAAAAACGTTTTTTAGTAGAACAGCAGAAATGGTAAAGTTTCACATCTTGTAAATTTATCTCAAGCTTTGTAAAAGTGTTTCATGTTTTGTAACAATAGTGTGTGTGTGTGTGTGTCTGTGTGTGTGTGTGTGTGTGTGTGTAGGTGCGTGTCGATGGTCTAACAGGAAACATTCAGTTTGATCAGTACGGGAAAAGAATCAACTACTCAGTCACAGTCATGGAGCTGAAGAACAATGGACCTGTGAAGGTAGAACCAACAATTTATAATCAATAATCAGAGAACATGTAGCTGTGTGGAGGATGTGTAATGTGTGTGTGTGTGTGTGTGTGTGTTCTCAGATTGGTTACTGGAACGAGGTGGATAAGATGGTGGTGACAAAGTCCGATCTTTATCCTAACGACAGCATGGGGATGGAGAACAAGACGGTGATCGTCACAACCATCCTGGTAATTTTCTCTCATTCTGAGGGCATTAAGCTAAAATGTTTTTGAGCGTAACGCCCACAAATGATAACGTAACGTGCCGTTGGCAGAGTTTCATTTGGTTTTACAGCGATGGTTTTTAAAACGCTCTGGTGTGTGTGTGTGTGTAGGAAGCCCCCTACGTGATGCTGAAGAAAAACTCTGAGTTGTTTCAAGACAACGACCGTTACGAAGGTACGTGAGAATTTGTCGTTTTCAAATATAATTTGTATTTGTGTTGTTTTTACCTCGTATTTATGATTGTTTTTCTTTCCACTGTTTATGAATTCTTCATTCAAGATTTCATACAAACACAACCACAACACAACCGCAACACAACCACAACTGCAACATGGCCGCAACACGACGACAACGGCAACACGGCCGCAACATGACCACAATCGCAACACAACTGCAACACAATACAACCGCAACACAACCGCAACACGACCGCAACATGACCACAACATGACCACAATCGCAACACAACTGCAACACAATACAACCGCAACACAACCGCAACATGACCGCAACATGACCACAACATGACCACAATCGCAACACAACACAACCGCAACACAATACAACCGCAACGCAACCGCAACACAACCGCAACACAACTGCAACACAACCACAACACAACACAACCGCAAAATAACTGCAACACAACCACAATCGCAACACAACACAACCGCAACACAAAAACACTTAAGCTCATGATGGAAATTCCCTTAAGAATGAATTAAATCACATATAAGTTCTCGCCTGTACTTTGACGACGACGTGTATGAGATGATAAAAACTTTATTTATTAAACATAAATGAAAACACAGTATAGACCGTGTAACTGGACGTGTGTGTGTGTGTGTGTTTAAAGGTTACTGTGTCGATTTGGCCGCGGAGATCGCAAAACACTGTGGAATTCGCTACCAGCTGAAGATTGTGGGAGATGGAAAATACGGAGCCAGAGACGCAGAAACCAAGATCTGGAACGGCATGGTGGGAGAACTGGTCTACGGGGTGAGAAAAGTGTGGTTAATAATAAAAGCTCAGTTTTTCATTCAGAAAAATAAAGGGGTAAATAAATGAAGCACTGGTTATCACTTCACGTCACTCTCAGCATTTTTAAATAACTATAAAGAGTGGACACTGTCAAACACTTTGTCTTTGTGTCTCTGTCTAACAGAAAGCTGACATAGCCATCGCCCCGCTGACCATCACCTTGGTGCGAGAGGAGGTGATCGATTTCTCCAAACCCTTCATGTCTCTGGGAATTTCCATCATGATCAAGAAGCCGCAGAAATCCAAACCGGGAGTCTTCTCCTTCCTGGACCCGCTGGCCTACGAGATCTGGATGTGCATCGTCTTTGCCTACATTGGAGTCAGCGTGGTTCTCTTCCTGGTGAGAACATCTGTCCACATCTGGACTTTATCCAGGAGGTTTTTACTTGACATTAAAAGACAGAAAGTTTACAGTACCTGAAAGATAGAAGAGAAACCAGTAAACTGTGTTCATGCTGATTCTTGTGTGCTAGGTTTCCAGATTCAGTCCGTACGAGTGGACACTGGAGGAGCCAGAGGACGGAGCGCTGCCGTTGACGACCGAATCCAACAACGAGTTTGGGATCTTTAACTCCCTCTGGTTTTCTCTGGGAGCTTTTATGAGGCAGGGCTGTGACATCTCACCCAGGTTTGTGTTATGATTCGGATATTATTCTATCCGTGGCTTTGCGGTCTTTTTGAGGGCGTTAACGTGATTAAAAACTTGGCATGGAGGTCAGGTCTGGCCAAAATGCAATATTGGCATAGTTCCCGGACCTGTGCGTTGCTCAAGGGCTCTATAGCGCCCCCTAAGGTGAATTTTGGCAAATTCGGTGGAACTCCTCAACTCAACGGGAAGACACATCAGAAGTGAAAATTATTATTATTATCATGAAAATACAAAGCCATAAATGTGGAATAATAAAGACTGAACGATATGAAATTAATGATTTTCTTTTTTAGGAAGAAGAATATAAGAATAGGAAAACATTTACAGTAGCAGAAATTAGGCTAATTTTACTTTCTTGAAAATCACCGTTTACATTCAAACAGCTCGTCCAGGACTTTACTGTGTGTGTGTGTGTGTGTGTGTGTGTGTGCAGGTCTCTGTCGGGTCGTATCGTGGGAGGCGTGTGGTGGTTCTTCACCCTGATCATCATCTCGTCGTACACGGCGAATCTGGCTGCCTTCCTGACGGTGGAGAGAATGGTTTCTCCCATCGAAAGCGCAGAGGACTTGGCCAAACAGACCGAGATTGCGTATGGAACTCTGGACTCTGGATCCACCAAGGAGTTCTTCAGGGTAAGATCTTCTTCATGGTCCCCAGGGTTTCTCATCACAGACAAGCACACGAGGTAGATTCTAGGTTCAGCCACTCACAGCGGATGATTTTTACTCAGGGTGACCTTCATCCACTCCATATGGTCCACTTAACAATATGTAATTGGGACTGGGTGACTTGTTCATGGGTACCTCAGCCCTTGACATGGAGGGGATTCAAACAGGCAACTCTCCTGTTACTAACCCAAAGTCCCTTCCACTGAGTCATCAGCTGCCATCAGCTCCCCTCAGACTTTAAGACATATGAGTGGCAAGATGTTTCACGCATCGTCGAAGAGGTTCCTTCAGTTTTTCTTCAGAGCTTAAGTACTTTTTCAGTTTGGCTGAAAACGTCTTTAACTCTGGTCTACAGTTGTGTCCTGAAGATGTCCATGACCCTGGAGGACTGACAACCTTCACAGAATGAGTTGACACCAGTGTGACTGACAGCTGGTGTTGTCTCATAAGAGTCTGGTTGCAGGTGAATCGTCTGAACGTCCTATTCAGAAGTTCGTTGTAGGAAACTCGAGTTAAGTTGAAGACGTTTCACATATTGTCGAAGAGGTTTCTTCAGTTCCTCTTCAGTTCTTCTTGAGCTCTAACAAAAAACTGAAGAACCTCTGAATTGACCAAGTGAAAAGTTCAGTTGCCTCCAGCTACCTTCTGAAGATGACTGTGACCCGGATGACCGAGCACCTTCACAGAGTCAGAACTTCATCTTCCAATGTTAGCTTTAGGCCACTGGATTTGCTTGAGTTAAGGTGAAGACATTTCACGTATCAGTTTTTCTTCAGAGTTGATGAAAATGAACTGAAGAAGCCTCTTGAGTGAGAGTTGAAATGTCTTCACCTTAACTCAAGCAAGTCCAGTTGCCTCCAGCTTTCTTTTGAAGATGACTATGATCTGGATGACTGAGCACCTTCACAGACTCTGACCTTCATCCTGACTTGCTTGAGTAAAGTTGAAGAAACATCGTCATAGAGGTTTTTTCTGTTTTTCTTCAGAGCTGAAGAACTTTTTCAGTTCCTCTTGAGCTCTGAGGAAGAACTCGAGAAGAATTTGCACTGAGCATTGAAACATTTACTCAAGCAAGTGCAGTTGCTTACAGCTAACTTCTGAGAAGTTGTGCAGACACAATCTTAAGGCTTCAGAACAGGAGTTTAGATTGTTTTTGGTGACCTTATGAGCTGTCACCACTCCACACCGAGCTGCGTGTCTGAAACAAAGTAAACTGCTCACAGAATCTTCTCTGTTTATGCATTTTCAGCGCTCAAAAATCGCATTATTTGACAAGATGTGGCAGTACATGAAATCGGCAGAGCCGTCCGTGTTCGTCAAGAAGACGTCGGAGGGAGTCCTGCGCGTGCGCAAGTCCAAGGGGAAGTACGCGTACCTGCTGGAGTCCACCATGAATGAGTACATCGAGCAGCGGAAGCCCTGCGACACCATGAAAGTGGGCGGGAACCTGGATTCCAAAGGCTACGGCATCGCCACGCCCAAAGGCTCCCCATTAAGGTGGGTGGATCAGTATAACAATGCTGGCCAACCTGCACTGCCATGTACCATTCACGCAACGAACCTGCTGCCGCCGTTAGCATACTGTCCTCCTCCCCGCTCACTTGGCTCCGCCCTCCACACACTAACAAAAAACAACAAAACAAGTCACGCAGTTGATCCATGAAGTTTTTCTGCTGTAACGATCACGAAAACGCCGGCCGAGTGTCCGCTGCAGCGCTCAGGCCGATGTGATGCTAGTGCACGAGGGGCGGCTGTCGTCACATGTTCAGCCGCGCTCGGAGGAAAAAAAACAAACAAACAAAAATAAGACGTCAGTCACGGCGGGGAGTGACGGCACAGTCTGGTCCCAGAGCCTCGCAGTCAGCTGGGCGTGGCAGTGAGTGAGTGCGATGAACGGAACATGGCGGCTCACTCGTTGTTATAATAATCCACCTACCCTGATGACATCTCGCTGTGGTTTGTATTGTCACCATGGCGACCACCTCTGACCGCCATTGGCTAGTGGTGGTTGCCGTGACGTGTGGGAGGGGCTGCTGAAATCTGAGGTCATGTCTTAAAGAAATAATTATGATTAGAAAACAATTCTCTGTTGTTTTAAGTTGATTAATATTCTACTCTGATTTGATTTAGTTTCTAATCAAACAGATTTGGCTGAGAGTTAATTTTCTGGTTCTTTAAGACGTGAATCAGGGATTTTTCTTCATTTTTTATGTTTGTTTGTGTGTGTGTGTCTCTACATTTGTTTTCTGTCTCCTTTAAAAACATAGATATGAGTAACATCATATAGGTCACACGGGTCGTAAATAAACCCAGAGTCACCGCTGCCCTCCAGCCTTGTAATTCCATATAATATTATAATATTTAAGTATTTTTCAATGACATCTTACTTTTCCAGGTCCCACATTGTTCTAAAATGTATTTATTTAAATTCCTCGAACAAAGCGAATATGAACGAAAAGAAGCAGAAAGAGTAATAATCAGATATTTTCTGCCCCGATTTGATTTTTAAAGTACAATAAAATGAAGAATAAAGTGAGGCTGACACATCATCTCATATTATTATTCTACAAAAAAATGATATGTTATGATTATCACTACATTAAAACACACTAAATTGTATATATACATTAGTAGATTATGTTTTATTTGACAGTGTATTTAGTCCAGACAGCTTTATATCCACACATATCTCCTATATCAGGATATAGACTCAACATTTACACACATTATTATTTATAAGACATGTAGAACTATTGATGTGATTAATATCAAATGATTTAAAATTGATTGATGATTTTTTCCCCATATCTCACAGACACAACTGTCACAACATAATATAATAATGATAATAATAAGATCATTTAGGAAAATTATTGGAAATAATGGATCTGTCTTTCAGTAACAC
Source organism: Solea solea (assembly GCF_958295425.1). NCBI lineage: Eukaryota > Metazoa > Chordata > Actinopteri > Pleuronectiformes > Soleidae > Solea > Solea solea. The sequence continues at coordinate 28,430,359 of NC_081143.1, forward strand.
CAGTATCATCAACGGTAAAATACAGTAGATTTTTCTCCAAGTTACCACCAGAGGGTGCTCACGTACCACAGTTTGAGAACCATAGATTTAAGACTCCAGGTTTTTTGTTGTCATTTAAGCTGAAGTCCAGCCAATCAAATATCTACCGAAAGACGTCACCGCCTCCACCTTTCACATCAAAGTAAGCGTAACCATGGTGACTGCTGATTTGGAGTGACACATCAGTCATGTGACCTCATTCATCAGTCATGTGACCATATTCAGCGGTGGAAAACCCTGGATTTAAAGATTTTAGTAAGGTGTTTCCTTTGGATGGTCATGTTACTGTAGGTCAGAGGTCATTTCTGGACCTTCAGAGCAACACAGAGCTTCATGACTCTCTATGACTTCTGGAAATGTCCTCAATTTCTGACTTAAATTATGACAATAAGGTCTTTAGTGTGGGACATTGTGAACAGATGATGGACATGATATCAGTCACGACACAACATGTAGACATTCAAAATAAAGTAGACCAGATAATGTTGACACCTGTTTTAAACTGCATCACATTTACATTTTGTCAATTAATGTGTGTGTGTGTGTGTGTGTGTATGTCTCACTGTGTCTCTCATTTTTGTCTCTCCAGCTCAGTGACGCTTCTGTCCTCCTCTGTCCTCTTCTGTCTCAAAGTTAACGTTATTCTGCAGAATGTCTCGTCCTTCTTTTTAACCTCTATTTGTTTACATTTACAGGTTAAAGCTGCATTAAGCAATTTTTCTGTGCGGCAAAAGAGCAGCGACTTAATAATCACTTTTATTATTATTGACTGTGATCCAGAAATAACAGTTTGTCCTCACGTCCGTTCATTTTCAATGGAAAAAGTGACATATTTTGTATTTTAGTATAAATAGTCGCGTGGAACATAAAAAAAAACGTGGAATTGATTTTTGAAATCGTGCAAAAAATGTAGGAAGCAGTGACATAAAATATCATTATATATGGAATTAGAATTTTGTCAATATTTTCAAACAACACTTTTAAAGAAGTAAACAAAATATTGATTTAATCCTTCAAAAATATTGTATTTTATTGTTTGAAAAAGTGGCTGTTCGTCTGGAACTCGTTCTCCGTCCACATCCAACAAAAATAATTCTAAGTATCTGAAGTTTATAATCTGACAAGCGACGAGGAAAACCTGGGGAGCGCAAAGAACAAGTGTATTTTTAAACAATACAATATTTTTGAGTGATTAAATCAATATTTTATTTGCTTTGTGAAAAGAGTTGTTTGAAAATATTGAGACAAATCTAATTTCATATATATATGCATATATATGTAAGAATTTAAATTAACAATATCCAGATCAGTGAATTCTGATGAATAAGTGAATTTGTGTGATTATGAGTGAAGTTTAGTGCTGAGTCTCTTTAATAGCAGAAAAATCACTTAATGGAGCTTTAAGTGCGTTCATGACTCAACTGTTTTACTGAAATCAGCCATGATAGAACCAGAGACATGATCTTCAATTCAACAACTTTTACCAGATGATTCTGGACTTAAAGACAAAATGAAAGACGTGTGTACACATGTCTCTGCTCCTAACATGTCCTCACTGTTGTCCTTTAATGTCCTAGCTGTTGTCTTTCAATGTCCTGCTGTTGTCCTTTAATGTCCTCGCTGTTGAAGACAAAGTGTGTGTTTTAATGAATGCTGGGTTTAGTTAAGAAGACGACTAACTCACATGCTTTTCATATTCAAGAGACACAGTTTTACGACGATGAAAGACAAACTGTAGACAAAGAAATTAGTTTTTCAGAAACTTTAACAGCGCAGTATTTGATTTTAGTGTCAGTTTTTCTTCATATCACACACACACACAGCTTTTTTTCCTGTTATTACATCATGAATAATGTGTTAAAAAACAGAAGCCAAAGCTCTTCCTGCTGGATTGAGTCCATGAACACAAACCTCTGAGTCGACTGCACAAACGTTCTGTAAACAAAAGTCCTGTGTGTAGAAATGCGTTAAGTAAGTCAGACTTTTAGAATAAAAGTACGTTGTACGAGTATATTAGCAGAAAATGTCACGTTTTTATAATATAATCTACTTATATTACAAAAATCTACTGTGAGTGAATGTGAGACATATACTGTACATATACATACTGTACTGACATATACTTTAGTGAGTATTCAGACTCCTCTGGCGACTCTTTCTGGCGTTATTGGAGATCTTTAGAGCAAGCACATATCATTCTGCTGCTGTTGGCCCCTCCCCCGTCCCAAAGCACTCACATGTGGCTCCGCCCTGTCCTCGTGCAGCTGTCCCCTCCACGTCCACACTGCAAATGATTTGTACAAAACCACCACTGCTGGTTGATCTGTAAATGTAAACAAATAATAATTTTATATGATCTATGTCTTGATAGAAGAAGTAGTTGAGTCAATTAATCATGGACAGATGTTTGTGCAGTCGCCCGTGGTCTGGTCATGTGACACAACTTCACTTCTATCTGTCACTGTCACTCGTTGTTGAGAGACAACATCTGGACGTTTAAATCCAACATGGCTGTTTGTCAAGTAATGAAGGACAAGAGTGTCTTTTGTTGACCTTTGACCTTTGGACCTTTTTTTCCATCCAACATTTTCTTAAGTTGCTTTAATTTAATACAGAATTCATTTGAACTACAAACTCATTTCTGTGCAGCAAAACAAAAATTTAAATTTTCTTTGTTACAATCACATGGGAACATGGTGATGTCACTCAAATATGAACGTGTTCACACCTGATTTAGCCCAAACTTCCACCCCCTCATTTTGTACCTTCATGTGAACATAAACTCAAAGATAACAAGTTTTATTGTTGTGTAATGTAAATAACATTAGTGAGCATGCTGTTAAGCTATGCTAACCTAAAACATATTGCAGTCTATTGTATATACCATAATCTAGCTAACATTGGTGAGCATCTTGTGTAGCTATGCTAACCTAAAACATATTGCAGTCTATTCTATATACCATAATCTAGCTAATATTGGTTAGCATGTTGTGTAGCTATGCTAACCTAAAACATATTGCAGTCTATTGTATGTACCATAATCTAGCTAACATTCATTAGCATGTTGTGTAGCTATGTTAACGTAAAACACATGGCAATCTATTGTATATACCATAATCCATCTTATTTTGGTTAGCATTTTGTGGAGCTATGCTAACCGAAAACCAAAAATACTTTTAACCACATCGCCATGTTTCCATGACGACAAGACACTCAGCTGTTTGTTTTTTCAGGAGATCGATTGTAGTTGCTAAAAGACACGCCAATGCTAATGCTAGCCATGAGTTTGCTGCTAAGAAAACGCGAGCACTCCAGCGCTAACGGGTAGCTCTGTCTGTGCTAGAGGTCACTTTCTTTCTTTTTTTTCGAGTGGATGCTGCTAACATGCTAACATACACACCAGCAGGAAGAGTGGCGTCGCCGTGACGACTGAACTGCTAACAGACACTGTGTTCATGTAGAAACATGGTGAACCTGGCGGTGTTAAAGTTGAACGAGCAGGGACTGCTGGACAAACTGAAAAACAAGTGGTGGTATGACAAGGGAGAATGCGGCAGCGGAGGAGGGGAGAGCAAGGTTAATACACACACACACACACACACGTGTACACACACACACACACACACACAGAGGTTACACTAACGAAGCAAGAAGCAGCACAGAAACAACGCTACATGTTAACAAACGTACACAAAGTCTTTACTTATGATCTAATGATGACTTACATCTTTATCTTTATTTACCACAAACATGTAGCGTTGTCGTCGGTGCTGCCTCTTCCAGCGTGTTGCGTTCTGTTTGGTTGAGGTCAGGGTCAGGGTCAGGGTCAGGGTCAAGGTCAGGGTCAGGGTCAGGGTCAAGGTCAGGGTCAGGGTCAGGTGACCTCACACCAGATGGCAGCAACAAAAACAAACTGTGTATCTGTGACTCTGGAGGTTTGGAGGTTTCTGCTGCTGCTGCGACAGACGGCGGCAGAGAGGCTTTTCACTGCGGTGTCTCTCACTCTCTGACTCACAGGGCCTCAAACAGAGGGGGCCAAAACACAGGGCCTCAGACAGAGGGGGCCAAAACACAGGGCCTCAAACACGGGGTCAAAACAGAAACTTACCCCTGTGCCTGTCATCTATTTCTCATCACTTGTATGTATTTTCAGTGTCAGTTTTTTTCAACTGACACTCGTGTTTTGCACTGTTGTAAAACACGAGAGCGCCCTCTGCTGGCCACCAGAGCAGAGCGTGAGAGCCACCACCCCACTAATAACATAAGATAACATTGATAATGATGTTATTTATGTTATTCCCATTGAAGAGTGCCAGTAAACCTTGCCGTATTGAAACTGAATGAGCAAGGGACGCTAGACAAGATGAAAAACAAGTGGTGGTACGATAAAGGAGAGTGTGGCTTCAAGGACTCCACCAACAAGGTGAGTCGTTTCATGTCTGTGGGTCCGTCACACACAACACACACACACACACACACACACCTGTCTGTTCACGTGTGTCAACGCACGCAGTCGTGTCGCACTTCTGTCTGTGTCTGTGTGTGTGTGTGTGTGTGTGTGTTTGAGAAAAATTAAGTTTGTTGAGTCGTCAGCTAGCGAAATTTCGATGGTGCCTGCTTCTTTCTGCCGATTTGGGCGGACTGAACCTTTAAAACTTGAAGTATTTTTGTGGAATCAACCTTTAAAACTTGGAGAGAGAGAGACTGACCCACAAGCCCCTCCCCCTTCCAAACGCCTGTTTCTAACTCTCCAAAACAGTGAAAAACAGAGCAAAGAACATGTTCCAAAGTTGTCATATTTCAAGAACAGTTGATGATAGAGAGTAAATGTTTGGTTTGTGAGCGTCAGGAGGTTTTCAGCAGCTCCCACATTCATATTTGTAAAAAACGAGAAAAGTCTCAACTCTTGTGCCCCGTTTAAAGTTCCAACCATGTCTCTATGTTAAAGTATGACGACACTGTGAGGTTCCAAAGTGGGCTGGGTTCTGATCTTTTTTTGGCGATTTTGGACTCTATGGAGTTCTCCGTGGTATGCCACATAAAAAAATCAACGTTGTGTTTGGAAGAATCCATTTTTTTTTTGCACAAAATCCAATGTTATAGATTCTGTCCCTGTGTCCGTCTGTAACCTTAAAACTTTATTATTCGACTAAATTCACAACAGTGATGAGTTACTTGTGTTTAACGTACGTCTTAACATGTGATTATCTTTTGATTATATCAATAACTGTCTTTACGCTTTGTAGACGTTGTCGCACGACTATGTGTTAGCTCCTCCCACTAACCTGACGCTGCTGCTGCCAACTAAAAGTAACCATGGTAACTGCTGATTTAAAGCCCCTCCCTTTTCTCTGAAATCACCAGTGTGGAAATATTTTACGTTCCCCATGAGTTTTATCAACAACAAGAAAACCACGGGGTATAAACTCTATTATGAGCGCACAGGGTCATCAGGATGTAGACGTAACCATGACAACAGTAACCATGACAACAAATCCGTTAACACAGACAACTCTTCTGTCCTCATTTGGAGCAAAAAGCGTCCTCAAATTTCAAACTGTCTCTAAAGCAATAATTAGAGCTTTAGACATAAATGTACTCGCTTTTCTGAAAATAACCTTTTTGAAAATGTCCTCGCTTTTTGGAAAACAGGGTGTCCGCGCATCCTTAAAAAGTCTTAAATTCATTCAAAATGTTATATGCTTGTCTTAAATAGATTACTCAATGGTCTTACATTTTTAAATATATTTTTATTAGAATTTTGTATACGACAAGTTACAGGAAACAGACACAGAAAAAAACAGAGTAGAAACAACAAGCAAATCAAAGGGCAGGACTATTTAATGTTATATTTTTTGGAGATGTAGAGGTGCTGATATAAATGCTTATCTGAATGCTCGCCAGCTAGTCTATGGATAACTGCAAATTTATTGAGCGTTGACTGGACGACGTCCGTTTTCGAAGTTGGCTGCAACCCAGACGAGGCTGAATGCATTCTGTGCAAATCGACCTTCAAGCGCAGCAGCAGCAGCGCGGACAGCAGACAGCAGTCCGCGCTGTTACCAGCACTGACCTGAGAGCAGCATTTGGTGCGACACCAACACTGAAATCTGAGGTTTTGTGGATTTTAAACACATTGGTCAAGCACCAGTCTTACAACTCCAATGAGGGAATAGGAGAGCTCTTCTGTTTGCACAAATCACGAGCATGTTCACTTCTGAAAAGGTCAAGACTGCCTATATAACTTGTTTTGGACTAGCACCTTTCATCAGAAGCTAGCGTCAAAAAGGCTTTATGTTTTAATGTTGACGAGACTTTGAAACAAACCACTAAAAATAAGCAACTCAACGTGCACGTACGATACTGGGTCAGAGATCAAGTGCATTCACAATACTATCGCCTATATTTATAGTGTTTTCTGTCTTACATTTCATTCACTGTGGCATTAAAAAGCTCTTAAAAGGTCTTAAATTTGACTTGCTGAAACCTGCAGATACCCTGAATTTCATTCATCAGTCATGTGACCTCATTCAGAGGTGAAAACCCTGGATTTAAATAGTTCATTTACGTACTGGAACCATGCTACGGAAAGCCAAGCAGGTCACAACTCACCACAAAGGTGTTTCCTTCAATGTGTGGTCATGTTACTGGAGGTCAGAGGTCAGATTTAGTGATTGCTACATGTCTCTCTATGACTTTTTTTTTACACTTGACTGTTATTGTTATATTTATATTGTTGATAAATAATTTGTTATATATGTGTGTGTGTTCATGTATATATATATATATATGTGTGTGTACATATTTGTCGTGTCTTTGTGTAAAACACACAGTTGGGCCTGAAAGTATATATATATATACTGTATATATGTGTGTTTATATATGAATAAGAACGTTCACTGATTTACATCAAAATAAGTGACACATGTATTTAATTAGATTTCAGATGTTTATACGTTTAAAGTTATCTGTTGGTGAAATATCACTCCACTAACCTGACTTTCCTCTGGGTGGCTGTGCTCTGTGTGTGTGTGTGTGTGTGTGTGTGTGTGTGTGTGTGTGTGTGTGTGTGTGTGTGTTGCAGGAGAAGACCAGCGCTCTGTCTCTCAGTAACGTCGCAGGAGTCTTCTACATCCTGGTTGGAGGTCTGGGTTTGGCCATGATGGTAGCACTGGTGGAGTTCTGCTACAAGAGCCGAGTCGAGGCCAAAAAAATGAAGGTTTGCATCTTTACTTTTTTGAAACACAAATCTGCGTCTATGCGACGATGTTCCTACATCCAGACCAGAGTTTCAGCTCCAAATTAGCAGTAATCTGCGTCCATACTAACTACACAGTTCTAACTGGACTCTACACGGTTCTGTTTGTTTTCCATGACATCATAGCTCCTCCTCCTCAAAGTGGGTGGAGTCATTACAGCACAGCTGCCTGAAACTGCCGTGACGTGGTTTTCTCTGCGACACAAACACAAACGAGTGACTTGTAAAGCAGTTGTTTTGGGTGAAAGTGAATTATTCGTTCAGATGAGTTGACAGAATGGGTCAGTCCTTCAGTCACTGAACTGAAATACCACTGAATGTGGTCACGATCGCCCGCTTTCAGCAGTGCTGTGTCTAAATACACCAGACTCTGTTCAATATTGAGATTTTACACATTTGCTTTGCTAAATGTTGCAGATGAACATGTTTTCAGGACATTGTTGGCTTTGACGTCGCGCTCATGACTCTTCAGTGACGACACTCTGACCAATCAGAGGCCGGCAGTCTGATAAGAGAAAATAAAGTTAATTTAAATAAATTAATAGAGTTAATTTATAGCACTCACTGCTACAATATGATCGTCACATGATTTTTTATTTTTTTTTTTAAATGGTCCAGACACACACACACACACACACTAACATCGGACACAGACTCGTAAAAACGTCTTGTTTTCATTGGCGTGTATTTGAATAAAGAAGACATGTGTAACCTCTTGTGGTCACAGGAAGCGTTTAAATATCAGGTCACGCTTATCATAATCACTGAGAGCAGACGTTAATTATTAAAATCAGGCGTGAAAAACAACAGATGCTTTTAAAACATAAAGAAGAAGAAGAAGTGAATCGTGTGTGGATATGTCGACGATGTGTCACTCTTCAGCCATGTTCACCAAATCTGACCGCATTCATTGATGTGAAGGTTTTTGATCCACGTTTCACCCGTGAAGCTTCTCCATGATGAAGAGAATTTCTCTTTCTTTCATTTTATTCTGATTTTCTGTGGTTTTTTTGTCGTATTACTGTTGTCACATTACTCACACGCGGGGGGAAAGAGTGCTGGCTGTGGTCACACAGTAACGCTGACTCTATTCTTGTCATGAAGGTGGCAGCGAACACCTTGTCGTCCCCGCAGCACACAGGAAACTACACACACACTCTGTCTTCTCCTCAACACGCCCCCAACTTCAACCTGCTGTCCCCGAGCCACCAGCCAAACTACGCCACCTATAAAGAAGGCTACAACGTTTACGGCATTGAGAGCGTCAAGATCTAACACGGGTAGGAGAGCGATGATTGACGGCTAAACAACCTCACCTCACAGTCATAGACAGAGAAAAAAAAACCTGAAACGTTACAGGAACTCACAGCAGCGTCAGCGGCAAAAAAATTATCTGATTATGTTCCTCAAAAACGCTGTAGATTTAGTGTCACAAAATCAGCATTTTAACTGTGATGAGAGAAAACAATATTTTTCTGTATATTCATTTTTTTTATGTTAAAATATTGAAACTTTTTGGAAAAAACATAAAACATCAAAGATTAATATTTAACACATGAACTTTTAAAAAACTATTCTCTCAATACCTTAAGAGCAAAACACGTCCCACCTGTTTAAGAATTTACTCAATAACAACATCTTTATTTTATTCTGATTATATATTATTATACACTGTTAATGCTATTACATTTCTCCCGCTAAGTGTTAGACATTGGACATTAATGTTCTCCGTTAAAACCAAAAAGTTTTTGTGTAACTGAAACACACGTGATGCTAAATTAAGTCTCACTTTAGTGAAGAGGGAAAAATAAATAATCTCATTTTAGGTTTGTTCTGTTTCTCATGATAAATAAAACCTAGTTGATTAAATGTGGAAAAAAATATCTATTAGTTAAAATCAGTTTATAAAAAAAAAAAATGTTTTCACTTTCAATCATTTACACTAACTAAACAAACCTTTAATGAGATTATTTTTAATAACTATGACTAAATTTGCCGCTGACGTCAGCTGATGTTCATTCATTCACTCAGTTTGTGACTCTTCTGAACAAACAAATGGAAACAATAAAACTGTTTATGACTGTAAAACACCTGCTCCTTTGTTCAACCTTTACCCAACAACTTTTCCTGACCTCTGACCCTCTCTGCACTATGACCTCCTCCTCTCTTCTCGTTCACCTCCACCTTTTGTCTCTCTCTTGTCTTTTTTTTGTCCTCCCTTGATCCCGGTTTCTTCTTCAGCCAATCATCCTCTTCACTGTCGCAACTCATTGGCCAATCACATCCATCCGTCTTCTTTAAGTCGCCTCATGCTTTCATTCTGAAGATGGTGTAGTTTGGACTGGTAGCATCATCTGGGCCGGGGCCCACAGATGGGTCACGCGAGGGAAATTATTTGTTCACTATTTTTGCTCACGTCATAATTTGGGGTCACGATAGTTTAAAAGTCTCCGTATAGAACGTTTGGGAAACACTACCCTAGTGTCCATGTAAGTTAGTAAGTTAGTCTTCATCCTCTCATGTTCACGTTGATCCATGTGAAAACTACTCTTTTTACAGCATGAAATAATATTTGTCCTATTTCTACTGGGTCTGTTTTTATAGTGTAAACACAAACCATGCTTTTACTTTGTTACTTGTAATTAAAGTTTATAACGTATTTAGACATTTTTTATATTTCTTAAAATTAGACTATATTTTTTTACGCAAAATTAAATTTTAATTAAATATAATTTATTAAGACAGTGAATTTTTTTTTCTATTTTTGTTGTGCAAAATTTGCCAAAATCTTTTTTATTTTGGCAAGAAATAAGATTTTTTTTTAAAGGTTAAGCTTTAAACTTTTGTTTTTAAAACAAGACAATTTAAATTAATTTAAGAATATTTGTCCTATTTTCACTGGGTCTGTTTTTACAGTGTAAACACAAACCATTGCTGTAATTTGTTACTTAATTAATAAATTAAATTTATTATGTATTTAGACATTTTAAAAGCAATATTTCCCAAAAATTAGGTTTATTTCTTTGCAAAGATTGATCTTAAAGATGTTAATAAGATATTGGAGCTTATTTTTAAAATTTCTATCGTGACAGAATTGCTTTGCTTGTGTTACAAACAACTTTGTTAAATGTTGTCCTGCTTTGCCTCGTTTTAAAGAACATTACACTCAGATTTTATTTAAGATCATTTTGAGAATTCTAACTGAGCAACATTTGCTTTTTTCTGAAAACAATTAAATTTAAATCAATTTAAGAATATTTGACCTATTTCTACTGGGTCTGTTTTTACAGTGTAAACAGTTTGTAACCTGTGATTAAAGTTTGTAACGCATTAAAACAAAGTTGCGCACTGTTTCATAAAATTCGTTTTTTTCTTTTTTTTAGGAAAAAAAATCTGAACAATTACCAGAAACTAGGCTCTTTTTATCGAGAGAGAATCAAATCAATCAACACATTCCCGTCATTGTTACTTTGTCTTTCCATCTCAAGATAAAGTTACATCACTTTATAATAAGATTATTTTGTTTTTGTAAACAATTTCCCAGAAAATGAGGCTTAAAGATTGATAACGACGTTAAAAAGAAGCTTGTGTTAAGCTTTAATTATCGGTTACAAACTAACATGTCAGGACAGTTTTCTTCAATTTTGTTTAGATTTTTTTCTGGTTTTAAGGAACATTTCTAAGATTAAAGTAGATGATTATAATGTATTTATTTTTGTACAGTGTAGACCGCCGTCGTCAGTCTGTTTTGTTTTTTTGCTGACTCGTTTGTTTCTCCCCGTGCTCACAGATGAAGTTCACAGATGCGATGCGCTCCAAAGCTCGTCTTTCCATCACAGGATCGAGCGGCGAGAACGGCCGCGTCCCGGTGGCTTACCTCCGTCCAGGGTTACCCATGAGCCTCAGCATGACTGATCTTTCCTGACCACACCTGAGTCAGTGCCTTACAGCCACTCACCACACAAACTCCCCTCCTTAATCCTGAATCTCCTCCTCCTCCGGTGACCAACTCCTCCCCCCTCATGAAGACGACCCCCAAAACTCCCATTGTTCAAACCCTCGCCGCTCTCGTATCTCTGAGGACTCCTGATCTCGCTCTCTGTTTTCACGTTTCACAGCCCGGAGAGACCGGACCTGCGTGGTCCTGCCGCCGCTGGGCTGTCAGGCGTCAGCAAAGACCTGCCTTTAAAACTCTGGAGTGAATCAGCGAGTGACTCGTGTGACAGCGTCATGATCCAAACACAAGCACACGGGACACTTTTCTAAACACACGTGCACCATGGTTTAGTAGATTTCTTCTTTCCCTCCTTTTCTCGGCGGCGTCGTCGTCGTCGTCTTGTACAGATAAATTAAAGCGGTGACGCCGACGTGAACGCAATAACAGCATTAATCAGGGATGTGATCAGGAAACTAAACGAGCACCAACAAAACACAGAGAAGTCGCATCCTTGGATTTATAGTCATTGTGTGATAATAGCAGATAATAATTATAATAATAATAATGTTAATATTCCTTATTGTTTTTTTCCTTAATTCTGCCTGAAAATCCCGTATTAGTATAGTTTTCTTTTTAATGAGAAATGCATGGATTGGCGCTCACACACACACACAGAAAGACGGGGCTGTAGAAAAACAAGTGATCATTAGAAATGATTGGAAACAACAATCTGTCAAATCACCAGGCACAGACTGCAGTTCACCTCCGGGCCACACGAGGGCGCTCCTTTGTTTGACAGATACATTTAACGCCCAGGTATCTTAAAAACACAAAACAAAGGAAAATAAAATTAATTCTGCAAATATTTACTTTTATGTTTATGTTCATTATTGATTGTTCATGTTTACTTATAGATTAATAAAACTATGTATTAATCTATATACTGTATATACATATATATGTATATTTTATTTACAGCCAGTTATAATAAGTGACTATAATATAATTATGACCCTTGTGGCTCTCCATACACAGCACACATGAACCATGAAGTACAGTTCACGTGAAGTGGAGGCGTTTATTTTCTCTCTCCCTGTGCACGCACACACACGCACACACACACACGAGCGTCGTCATGTGACTTTGGAAGACGTGCCAAACAGACTGAGAACCAATCAGAGCTCTCCATGCTCAGCCAATGGCAGCTGCTGACACTGACAACCTGAGCCACTAGGGAGCGCTCTCTGCTGGTGGATTTAAAACAAACAAAAAACTGTGAACAAAAAAGAACAAAAACAAACCTTTGTTTTAATAAATGAATAAATATCCTGCACTGATGAAGACGATGAGGACAAAGACGAGGACGGAGAACGTTTGCATGTCACTTTGAGTTTTTTCTTTCAGACGAACTCATCGGCCTGAATCTTTGCGTCTGGCTGCGTTTTAGTGTTTAATGATTAATAGTAATAATAATAATAATAATGATGATGATATTAACAATATTAATTGCAGTATTCATGATGTGGTTCTTGTTCTGTAAAATGTGATGCTTTTACCAACTCAAGTCTGCTACTTTTTCTGTTTTTAACGAGGAAGCCGGTATTTGTGCCCACGCTAGCCCGACGCTAGCTCGTTAGCCCGAAGAGCTTCTCGGAAAACGTACAACAAAAGCCAGAGACGCGATAAAACGCCGGAGAGAAGCCGAAAACAAGAAAAAGTAGATACTTTTTAAGAAAATTATTAGTATTATTATTATGGACTTGTGTTGTTTTTGCAACGACCACGCTGAGTCGTGAGTGTGAATGCTGAGTCATGAGTGTAAACGCTGAGTCATGAGTGTGAATGCTGAGTCATGAGTGTAAGCGCTGAGTCATGAGTGTAAACACTGAGTCATGAGTGTAAACAGTGAGTCATGAGTGTAAACAGTGAGTCATGAGTGTGAATGCTGAGTCATGAGTGTGTGAACGCTGAGTCATTAGTTTGTGAACACTGAGTCGAATGTGAACGCTGAGTCATGAGTGAACGCTGAGTTATGAGTGTGAACGCTGAGTCATGAGTGAACGCTGAGTCATGAGTGTGAACGCTGAGTCATGAGTGAACGCTGAGTCATGAGTGTGAACGCTGAGTCATGAGTGAACGCTGAGTCATGAGTGAACGCTGAGTCATGAGTGAACACTGAGTCATGAGTGTGAACGCTGAGTCAGAATCCACACTTCTTGGCTGTTTTTGGAAAAATGTCCACGCTTGTAAAAAGAAAAAAGCTTTTTGCGATATTTCACGTTTTTCAAAAATATTCAGCTTTTTCTGCGATTATGACTTTTTTCTCTCATTGAAAATGAACGGATGAACGACGTCCGCCGTTCTGTCAGATATTTTTTCACGTTGTAGTTATTAAGTGAAACAAAATGGCTCCCAAACACGTCGTCGTCGTCGTCCACAGAGAAAAATGTAAAAATGTTCATTTTCTATTAAACTCATTGATTTTGACTGAAACGTTTGTTTGATTGATTGTTCACTTCAACAGTCGGCTGTCTTCCATAATCGGCACCACCGGGAGTCGAACCCGCGACATCGGGGTCGGCCGTCAATTCTTGGTTAGCTTCCCGGCCGCTGATTGGCCAGAGCCTACAATTCATGGTAGAATCGTGGTAGGAGACTGGAAGCTGATTGGCTCTCGCTGCCATGAATTACCTCGACTCACGGGCGGCAGTGACGACAGAGTCTACGTAGCTAGCTAGATTTAGATCGAAGTGACCCCGTTGTCGCGGGTTCGACTCCCGATAGTCCCGGTTCTCAGGCAAGTTTACGGGACAATGTTCACAACCGATATTACAAATGTCCACAGAGGTTTTGATCATTTGTGTCTTATGTAGAATAAAAGATGTTGTTTTACTCAAGTTGTGATACTAACAGTGAGGACGAGTAACGTGTTTTATACTTTTTGATGTAATAAAAACAATAATAACAAAAGCAGCATAACAACAAAACACAAGTAAATAAAGGCAAGAATACATTTTAATATTACAACAATGCAAAGGTATAACAAAAAAGTCCAGCACACAGTGAATGTAGGCATAAAGAAACCAACACAAAACAAATGAGGTAACAAACAAACTGTAATATAAGTATAAAAGCAAAAGGTACAACAGGGACACATTGATGGAAAATAAATCACACACTTCGAGAATAAAGTCTTAATTTACGACTTCATTCTCGTAAATGAACGAGACTCTGCTCTTTCTAACGCCACAGCAGCATTACAGAGATGAAAGCCAGAGAATACAACTGTTAAATCACTCTTACCTTTGATGTTTCAAAGTTTTTTACCTTTGATGTTTCAAAGTTTATTTTCACCGCAAACAAACTCTCCCTCTGTTACATTCAAACGCTTCCGGGTGTCTCTAGGTGACGTCATCACGTTTTGGCAGCAGCCAGGCGCGTCACATCCGCGCGCTTTGTTGCTTCTCATTGGCTAACAAAGCTGTCAATCAAAATTCGGAGACCACAGTGTCCTTCTATTGGCTGTGAGGAAGCCAATGAGATGTCGTCCACTCATGTAGACCATTCCCTCGCTGAGATACAGGCCAGCAAAGAGAGACACGGCTCAATGGAGCCATCTGGTGTTTGTTTTTGGAATGAAAACATATTAAAGTGTGCAGGAAGTTTGAAACAAGGCCATAAATTGTTTTATTGAACATTAATAGTTATATAAAAGTGAAGAAAGTAGTTTAATACATGGTTTGAATACAAATGGCACAGGTGTTTCCAAAATGTGCCAAATGAGTCCTCGCCTGGAATGTTTGCACTAAAATCTCTCATTTTCTTCTGCTTCACTTGATCAAAGTCAAACTTTGCAGAGATTATTTTCACAGGTTGTATATTAATTTTTTTGAATGTGTGTCATCTTCACTTACTATTTACCAGTAACACTTATTTGCATAATTTTTTCCGGGAGAAAAAAAATGCGACTCCGGTGGGACTCGAACCCACAACCTTTGAATTGCCTCTTCCGCATATCACTAGAAGTCCAATGCGCTATCCATTGCGCCACGGAGCCACCTGTTGCATACAAGAATCAAAATGCATTATAAACTGGACCGGAAAGGGAAGCGTTTTATAGCGTTTTCTTTAATTTTTCTGTGGCTTTTTTAAATCCGGCATCGTTGCGCGTGTGTATTGGATCAAGTCTCGGACTTCTCTACTGACAGGTTTCATGGTTCAAGTAGTTTTAGCACAGGGCGATTCTCCGTCTGCACGTGTCCGTTCACGCGCACTTTAACGGCTCATTCATCTGCAACTTCACTAGTTACTGTTTTACACGCTCTATCGTTCGTGTGTCGTGTTTGGGGACACTGTCGACACTGTCAACAACATCACCGAACAAACCTGGAACATAAAACAGTCTTCAAACATATGACTAAACAGCATTTATTCACCATTTCAACACAAGACAAAAGAGCCTCCACTTACTTTGAAAAGTTCAAAACGTTCGTAAAACATGTCGAGGAACGTGAAAAAGACGCGGTCTACGAGTGTGATCGATTCAGATCGACTACTCCTGCCTTACGAGCGACGCGGTGTCGTGAACAGGAATGTTGTTGACTTTATTATTTATTTATTTATACATAAGTCAGGTTTCAGGACGAAACCTGACTTATGTATAAATAAATACAGTAATAAATAATTACATGGATATTATATACAGGGCCGGCTCTTGGCATAGGCGATATAGGCGGTCGCCTAGAGCGCCATCTGCTGGAGGGGCGCCGCGAGGCCCCCCTTCCAGCAGAAAAAAAAAAAAAAATTAAAAAAAAAAAATAATAAATACATTTTTTTTAAAACAATGAAAATAAAAATGATTTTCTATTCCCAGTCGCCCTCATTTGTGTGTTCTCTCTTGAAAATAATAAATATTAACAAATGAATAAACAATAATGTTCCTAAAATGTGGTGCTGCTGAATCACATGACGGGTGACCTCAGGGTCAGAGCAGGGATCAGAGGTCAGGTCACAGACAGGTGAAGCTTTTGTTATTAACGACATGAAAAGGCCGTCCAAGCCCTCGGGAGCGCAAAACCCCTAGAGACGAAAAGAAGAGGAGAAGAGGAAATTACAATATAAAGGTAACATTAGCCTGTACAATTTTTTTTAATTGTGCCGTTTTGTGTGAAGACGTTTTATTAACGCTATTTATTTAAAACAATAAATGTTTTCATATTTCTGCTTGCTAGCTACATCGTGTTTAATGTGAAAATGCGCACTGCATCAGCGCTGTTTATATTTGTGATGAGTTTTCATTAGTTTTCAGAAAAGTAATGAAAACTCATCACAAACATAAACAGCGGTGATGATAACTGTTATCATCTCTGCCTGCCTGGATGTCCAGTCTGATTTGGTATTTTATTTCAGTTTCATCACGTCATCATTATGTTTGAGTGTGTTGAAAATTAATTTTACCATAGTCATCACTAGTATATTAACACCTGTGTGCCCACTGACACAGTTGTGGTGCTGGTGCTTAGTTCTACTATTGTCTTATCACGTTTGATATTGTGTTGAAAATCATGTGTGTGATTGTTCATTTGGCTGGTGTAATTCGTGTGTGTGTGTGTGTGTGTGTGGGGGGGGGGGGCACCGGAGGGCAATCTCGCCTAGGGCACAAAATTAGGTAGAGCCGGCCCTGATTATATATGTATTTATACCTCCTCGTATATACCGCCTCGGAATACCAAGTGCTGTAAGCTTTTACACTTCTCTTTGCAACCACCAGAGGGCGCCAGCTACCGCTGCTACTGCTGCACCATTGTTTCAATCACCTCACACTCATGTTTAATAATAATGTTAACAACGTGTCAACAACGTGCTACAAAATGACTGTGTCAGAAATACTTGTGCCTCAAAATACAAATGAAATCCAATATTCGCGTAGACAGAGACATTTTTGTCTCTTAAAAATAAGTGAGTTGTCTTCGTTTTAGTGTAAAATTACAATTCTCAGTACTGAACACTGTTCACATTTAACCTTTAATTTTCTCCTTATTTCTCCAGTAAAAACACTAGTAAATCTGACATGAAGACAACGGAGACCGACGCCGACAGAGCCCGGATAGCTCAGTCGGTAGAGCATCAGACTTTTAATCTGAGGGTCCAGGGTTCAAGTCCCTGTTCGGGCGGTAGTTTTTCTTGATCTGTGGTCCGAGCTCATGTGGTTTCACACATGCTGTAAATAAAGATATTACATCATTTTACACATATTACACTCAAAGAACTGGGATCGGATTTCCTAAGATGTCGATGTTTTAGATGAGCTAGTGGTGAATTGAATTCCTCCATTGTTTATTTATTTGTTTTTTTGTCTTCAGTTGTCCTTTATTTGTCTCAAAAATCAGATCAAATAAAATAATTATTAATTTATTTATTTAGTTATTAATTATTGATTTATTATATAAAGCACACCATGAATTATGAATAAATTGAACATAACAACCCATCCAAAAAGAAAGGAGGGAGAGACCAGGCGCAGATACACAACAACTGTAACTTCTTCTAAGTTTATACAGGACAGTTAGAGTCAGTGATGTCATGTTTATATAAACAGCAACTTTATAACATAATCATTTGCATTTCTCTTCTGCTTTGAGAACAGAACAGTTGACCCTCAGCCAATCACAGGCAAGGAGATTCTCAGTCTC
Organism: Solea solea; assembly: GCF_958295425.1. NCBI lineage: Eukaryota > Metazoa > Chordata > Actinopteri > Pleuronectiformes > Soleidae > Solea > Solea solea. Next base: position 28,448,285 of record NC_081143.1, read on the forward strand.
CGCCCACCAACTCAACTCCTCTCTCACTGATCAGTGTCCAGTCATCGTTCACTGTCCACAGCAGAGTCCAGAGTGAAGATGTCGTCACTGCTGCTGTGGTGTGTTGTTGTGTTGACGACTCACATCTGCAGCGTCACAGCGACACACAATCATCGCAGCCTGTTTACCGGTGAGTGGACGAGTGTTTGTTTCACTCAAACTCTTTCTGTGTCCAACTCTCACCAAACTGTAACAATGTGTCAAGTCTAACATTTATGGACAGAAACAAACGTTCATTCTTCAACTTCTTCTTCTTCTGTGTTCAGGGCCTGAAGATGCTCGACTGGCCGAGGGCAGCAGCCGCTGCTCTGGTGCTGTGGAGATGAAGCATGAAGGAGAGTGGAGAACTCTCACCCTCTTTCCCAAAGTGCTTCCAGCTACACATAAGGTCAGATATGCAGACATAGCATGTAGGCAGATGGACTGTGGCTCCGTGGTCTCTGTCAGATACAGCACCAACAACACTGACCCTAAACCAGCATGGAAGGTTGACTTCCACTGCAGAGGCGCTGAGGCCACCATGATGGAGTGCATCACCGGCCCAGGAGCCGGGAGAGTGCAGGGGAAGAATGCATCTCACTCCAGTCTGGACGTGGTCTGTGCAGGTACCACATTAAACTCCGTGTTCCTGCTTCACTTCTTCTAATTATTAAGCATATTCCATAATAATTAGATAAGATTAAGTTTCCTTATAAAACAAGACTTTGGCTCTGTTTTTTTCAGTTGGATATTTTTCCATTAAAATCATGATTTGAACATATATGACTATAAATAGACCACACCCTCAGACTAGCTTCAGCAGAGTTCACTGCACATCAGCAATTCCCTTATTCATTATAATGGTCATAATATAATGTTCTATCACTGTATAAAAAGTGTAAAAATACCACATTAATGTTAATTCTGTTTAAGTTTAACGTTTAAGTTCAGGGTCAGCCGTGGATGCTGAGGTAACAACGATGGTCTATAGATGTGCCAACACCGTAGGAGACTGAGACTAAGACTGAGACTAAGACTGAGACTAAGACTGAGACTAAGACTGAGACTAAGACTAACTGCATAGCAGAGCTAATGAGAGCAGTTCACTGGATCCTCACAGATGCTGAAGTTTCTCTGTGTTTTCCGTCCAGAGTCTGTGAGGTTTGTGGAAACACTGAACACCTGCAGAGGCCCAGTGGAGGTGAGGTCAGGTCAGGGTTGGGTCCCCGTGTGTGGAGACGGTTTTGACTCGCAGACTGCACAGGTCATGTGCATGGAGCTCGGCTGTGGGGCTCCACAGTCTGACACACAGGCGTTCACACGGGGAGAAGAACTGGTCTCATCCCAACTGTTCCAGTGTAAAGGCAACGAGTCTCGTCTGGAGGACTGCGCCAAATCCACCCGCCACCACTGCAGACCACTTACTAGGATTTCCTGCTCTACTGACGGTACATTAATCACTGTTTTTGAATGTTTGTGCAGCTGCTGGACACATTTGACCAGCTCTTCATTCTCTACACTTTATCCACAATAAGACGTCATGTGACGCAGTCTGCCTGTCCATCACAGGACAAACAGGCATTTAAGTACTTCAGTACAGAAGTGAAGTAGTTTTACTTCATTACTAAACTACTAAACCATTCCTGTGCTGAGACTGGGGAGATATGACTCTGGTGTCAGTGTCAGTCGCTCGTGTGCAGTAACTGTCGTGTCTGTGTCCAGGTGATGATTTGAGGCTGGTGGGAGGAGCAAGTCGCTGCAGTGGAACTCTGGAGGGGAAGCATGACAGAGAGTGGAGGCCGCTGGCTGATATATGGGACTACTGGCAACCCGGCGCAGTCTGCAGGCACCTGGACTGCGGCGACGTCGTCTCAGCGTCGAGGACTTATCTTCAAAAGCAACGCGCGTGGAAACTTGTAAATGAGTGCAAACGCATGCGCAGCACACTCTGCAGAGACTTGGTCGAGACTGAGAGCAGAGACGTCATGACTGTGGCCTGTTCAGGTGTGTGTGTGTGTGTGTGTGTCTGTGTGTGTGTGTGCGGCATCGTCAATGACCTTCAAACACCTCCAATCACAACAGAAACAATGTCACACAGGCTCTGCCCGGCAATACTATCAGACCTGACTGACTGTGTTTGATCATTTCTCTTTCTTTGCTTTTCTCTTCAGAGAACGTGAGACTTAAAGGAAGAGAACAGTGTTCAGGTCAGATCCAGGTGAAGACCGGCCAGCTGTGGTCTCCAGTGTGTCGGAAAGTCTTCGGTCCAGAGGAAGCAAAAGTCATCTGCAGACATCTCGGCTGCGGCTTTGCTCATCTGCGCGATTCCTTTGGTCGATATGGAGTCAGTGAACGCTCCTGGGCGCCGGAGTTTCAGTGTGACGGTGACGAGCAGCGTCTCAGCGACTGTCGCTCCGCGGCGCTCAATACCACAGAAGAGTGTGGAGAAGCTTCGCTGACCTGCAGAAGTAACAACTAACATGTTTTAACACAAAATAATGTTTTATGCCTAAATTCAGTGCATTTTTAAATTGAATCTTTTTTCTTGGCAGAACTTCCTTATCGACCTGATGTGTTCATCACAACTGCACAAGGGAAGAATGTGAATACGGATAAGATTCGTAAAGGCCAACGTTTTGCCATCGTCTGCAGCCATCGCTCAGATTACCGCGTCCACGCCTTCCGCCTCAGGTTTGACGTGTACAGCTCACTGCCCACAGTGACGACTCAGTCACCTGACGACGACGGCGACGCCGTCTTCCTCTTTCCTCCGGCAGACGACCATCACTCACGATACTTTATCTGCGAGTACAGCTACGATTTCGCACCTGAGATTTTCTCGTCACCAAACCACGAGTTTCTCACCGTTAACGGTAAATCTGAGTCTCACTGCAGATGATCAACAATCGTCTTAGATTCCAAGTTATAGATTTTAAAGGTGTAGCTCAGGTTTTCTTCTGAGGGTTTGCACACAGCTTGTCACTGTCTTCATTGCAGAGGTCGACGACCTGAGGTTATTGGGAGCAGGTAACCGCTGTCATGGCAGAGTGGAGCTGGAGTATGAGAATGAGTGGAGAGCGCTGAGCCCCCGGCACTCGTGGAGCCTGCAGGAGGCGGACGTGGTGTGCAGGCAGCTCAAATGCGGCTCGGCCGCGTCGACCCGGACGCTCAGAAACGAGGCTGAACTTATGCCGACGTGGCGATTCTACTCCGACTGTCGCGGCTCGGAAAATGTCCTCGTGGACTGCGGCACCGTGGAGAAGTGGCTTTCTTCTTCTACTGTTCAAGTGGTCTGCTCAGGTGAGACACACAGTGGTGGTGTTTGTACTGCAGCCTCAGAACCCTAAACCTCGTACCTCAAGTACAAATGAATCACAGGACACGTTTGTAATTTGACTGCGCTCTAAGATAAAAAACAACAGTGACACTGGTTAGCAGTCAAGCACTGGCTACTCTGAGGTGGTGGAGGCTGTAACTAGGGCCCCATAAAGGCTTAGGGCCCCATAAAGGCTTAGGCCGGCACTGGTTATCAGCTGATAATTAACATCCAATGATCTATTTGTTGTGTTCTGCACGTTCCAGACTGAACTCTATACAAAAGTGCCTGTTGTCGTGATTCTGCAGGTTGTTAACACGCGTGTGTCACCTGAACTTTAACATGTCAACAGTCAAAATAAAGTGCAAACTGATGAAGAATGATGAAGAACCTCCAACCTGACGACTGTCTGACACGAGCAGAGTCCTGCAGCGGCGTGTTATCTAGAGTACACAGTGAGGAGTAGGCGCACAGAGCGCTGACAAAGGTCAGGGGTCAACACACAGCAAAGGCAGGCAAACAAGAGCAAAGGCAGGAATCCAACAGTCCAAAGAACGAACACACACACACACACACACACACACACACACACACACACACACACACACACACACACACACACACACACACACAGAGACAGCGATGTTTACATGTGTAAGATTTACTTTCTGAAAAGATTGGTTCCTAATAAAGGAAATTACAATTCCACCGTTTCCATGGACACAGAATGAAATGAACAGATTGTGGTGAACGCTTCAGTCAGAAGTGTCTCATTGTCCTGTTGTCCGTCTGTGACTCTTGTGTCTGTTGTGCGTCTGTGACTCTTGTGTCTGTGTCTCATTGTCCCGTTGTGCGTCTGTGACTCTTGTGTCTGTTGTGCGTCTGTGACTCTTGTGTCTGTGTCTCATTGTCCCGTTGTGCGTCTGTGACTCTTGCGTCTGTTGTGCGTCTGTGACTCTTGTGTCTGTTGTTCTGACGTCTGCAGATATTCTGCCTCAGCCCAACGTGACTCTGTACTCGGGACAGAGCGGTGGACTGAATGAAAACATGGAGGTCAACAGGGGCCACAGCTTCACGGTGCTCTGCTCTGTGGAGCCTCAGTATCCTGGAGGTCACTTCAGCCTCATCCTCAGAGGCTTCAACCAAACCTCTAACTTCACTCAGCCGTGTGTCCACCACTCAGCCGTCTTTGAGTTCACCAGGTCATCCGCGGTGCATCAGGGCAACTACAGCTGCGTTTACCACAACTCTCTCTTCGGTCATGACTTCTCTTCCGAGGAGTCCGAGGGTCTCTATGTCACGGTCAAAGGTGCGATCCACACTCCTGCTCACACTCCGTTCATGTGGTCTACAGGTGTATTGTGTTAAAGTGACGAGAACAACATACGACTGACTCCAAGCGTTACTTTAACTCTAGATTTGACAAAAGGCTGGAAAACACGTTTATTTTGGGATCACAGAAGACATGCTAAGCTAACAGTGGGCGTGGTCTTTTTCCTGTGCAGACACGTTGGACGTGACGCTGGACGACGGCACGTCCCGCGACGACCCCGACGACCTCTGCTGTGCCGGGAAGCTGCTGGTGGGCTCGTGGGACCGGAGGCTGCTGAGCGCAGAGTCCACGGTGTGGGACCTGAAACACGCTGCCGTGGTGTGCACACAGCTGGACTGTGGCCCCGTCGTCTCCACCAGAGTGGTCACTCTTGCCAAAGTGGCAAAGGTGTGGCGCTTGTTCTCTGACTGCGATGGATCGGAGACTTCGCTGATGGACTGTATAAGTATAAAGACGTGGTACTCCGCCTCCGCCATCGAAGTGGTCTGTGCTGGTGAGACAGTTCACTGACAGCTCGTTCCTTTCATCACTGACGGGAGAAAACTTGCATTTTGCTTTGTTTCAGTATTTTTGAAAACTTGAGTCTCGCAGCCTCAGTTTCCTCTGAGTCGAGCCTTGAAACTGCAATTCCACACTTTTTAGACCTACTGGTCGGGGGGCGGGACCTCATTCCCAGAAAGTGTCCACCGTCTTTGGTAACAGGAGTCAGTGGTGGACACGTAACAAAGAAAAGGATGAAGATATTTGTGGACTCTGAGGAAACTGACGATGAGACGCACAAGTTCTCAAACATACTTCCCTGTTCTCGTGATACAAAGCTAAACGCTAATGTGTGAAGTTTTCCTTTAAGTTGTTGTTTTTGAAGCATGAGACGCTGACACGGTCACGACCGTCTGAGCTTTGTTTCCAGGGACGAGATAAGAAGCTGGAAGACAAAGTGCTGGGAGTGATTATTGATGACATGTTCATTTGGAAGACAGGAGTGTGTCCATCCTTTAGAAGGCACAAAAACTATTAAACCAGAAGGCACTGTACTTGTTGTACTGCGCACTAGTCTCTCCAAGTGGGTCTGGGGACACACTTAGAAAACCACTACTTATCCCCTGTTTATACTCCATAAAAGAGCCTTGAGAATTCTACACTATGCCAGTTACAGAGAACATACAAATCAACTATTAATCAAATCAAAAATACTCAAATTCTATGACTTAATAAAATACCGCAGAGTGCAGATGATTTACAGCGCTGCCAACAAAAACCTCAGATATTATTCCTGACACAATCTAAGAGGGAACATGATGTTCAGACAGAGAAGGGTAAGAACTACATTAAAACCCTTTACTGTATCGGTCACGGGGGTCAGACAGTGGAATAATCTGGATAAAGATGAAAAAAATCAGCAAAACGGAGTGTATTTAAAAAGAAGTATGAAGATATGACTATTCTTCGATACAGAATGACTCAGGAGGACAAAGGTCAGGGACAGAAATCTGTAGACACCGTGTGGAGACGGCAGTGGAAGCAAACGTACCCAAACCATCCAAGTTAATAGTTAACCTGATGCATTGACCTCTATTGATTGGATCATTTTGTGACTTTTGGGACGTTGAACATGTTCAACAAGTCGAGAGAATATTATGGACACATGTACAGACACACACATGGAGTCTGAGTGACTGTCTAGAGCTAGAATGTATCTCTGAGTGCTGATCGATGCTGAAACATGTTTTTTCCAGTTCATATGTAACTAGAAATGAATCTGTCCCATTCTTGGAATTGTTTTTCTCATGCTTCTGAGGGTAACGACTGAAAACTCTATAAAAGCCTTGACAGGCTGTTTATCTTGATTCAATACGTGAAAACACACACACACACAGTGTGGTTTATTCAAGGTTGCATTACGTTTCATGTGATTTCCAACAAAATGAGTCAAACTATGTTTGAAAAGTATTGAATACGTTATGAACTTCTTACTCATGCGCGTCCTTTTAAACCGAGTCTTTGCTCAGCGTCTCATGAGAGGACAGGACAACGCTCTGAAGGTGTTAGTGTGGAGTGCAAAAGAGCAGATAAACAGCTTATATAATAGAAATACTTTTAATTTGAAGGTTCATCACAGGCATAATCGTAAACAAGATATTTAAAAATGCAGATTTCATTTTTTAATAGTCATTCAGACTGTAGAGTTCTTACACACACACACACACACTGTGTTGAAGTTGTTCTCTCTCTCTCTCACATTCTCTCACACACACACACACACACACACACACAGATCAGAAACTAAACAAGTGACAAGAAATTCTGCTGGATTAAAATGATCCACCATGGATTTACCAGAAGCAAACACACACACACACACACATACAGTACATACATACATACACACACACACACCTCTGACACACAAAAACAAAAGTCTGCATCGAGTGTGAAGGGGGTTGTGTTGATGTCTGTGGTAACTTCTACCTGGACAGAGCAGTGATCCTGAGAAACAACAAAGAAGCACAGACTGTTCCTTTAATCATGTCAGGATTATTCTCACCATCATTCTGCTTTAATCTCTCACACACACCTGTAGACAGGATATCAGAGTTATTTATATTTATACACACATGTATGATGCATGTTGGTGTGTGTGTGTGTGTGTGTGTGTGTGACTCACTGTAGCTTGTTCTGTAACAGCTCGAGTCTCTGACGATCCACATAACGAGAGAAGAGCGAGAGCAGGTTGGTGGGAGTGAAGAGAGGAGCAGAGAGGGACGAGGACGGGACACTGAGCAACTCCCTCGTGACTGAAAACACCAGCTCGGTCCTGCACAGTCAGAGTGTGTGTGTGTGTGTGTGTGTGTGAGAGAGTGAGAGGGTGAGAGGGTGAGTGCACACTGAAGGGAACAACAAGGAAACATGTTGGAGGTCACAGACACAGTGGGAGCTTACCATCGATTGTCATCCATCAGTTGACAGTTGGGGTCTGAGCTTTGCATCTTCTCTCCTTCACTCAGGATGAGATACAGCAGTGTCACACCAAACTAGACACAAACACACACACGTCACATCTCTGAAATCTAAACTATATCATAATAACAACTTAATAGATTTGGACACGTTTCTATGGGACGGCAGTAAAACACATATCATGATGTATCACTATATGATTATCCATCACTTTATATAAAGATTAGGAAATGAAGTAAAGAACAGAAAGAACAGCAGATACCTCATTTATAAACAATCTGTCTTTTTTTAATCATTTCAATTGGATAAGGAACACTTTATTTTCATCACTTTAAAGGGACTTCAAACTTCCGGTGTGGACTCTGTATGTCTGACCAGTGTTTACAGTCCATATCTAACAGAGATGAAGTATCAGTGTCTGTATACCTTGTTCTGCAGGACTGTGACCAGTTGTCCGTCGCTGCCTTGAAGCTCCTGCAGCAAGTCTGTGAGGGCGGAGCTCGACAGTGACTGAATCACCGTGGAAACAGGCTCCACTAACCAGCACAGCACCTGGACAGGAAGACAGAGACACATGCTGCTTTACTGGAGTGCACTCACTTTATAAACAAGAATAGGGACGTGAACGAGAGCAAACATTCAAACTTTGTGGAGTATGAAGCCGTTATTATAAGCATTTACAACTGTAAGTTTGTTTGATGTCCCGGTCTGCTTAAATAAATTCAGATAGGAATACTGGAAACAAACAGCTCTAATCCAACTTTATTTATAAAGCTGAAACAAAGTGCTGTACAACAGAGATAAATAAGACAAATAAAACATAAGAAATGACATCATAGGCCTAGACAACTATAAAACAATAAAATACTGTAGAAAGTATTAATAAAAAAAAACACATGAAAGTCATACAATAAAAAAAAAAAAGTCTCATACTGGGTTGAAAGCCAAAGAGTAAAAATGGGTTTTAAGATGTGTTTTAAAGTGGACAATGAAGGGGCGTGTCTAACAGTGAAGGGGCGTGTCTAAAATGCTGTGGAAGATTGTTCCACATTCTTGGCGCAGCGAGCGAAAAAGCTCTTTTGATACTATTAGACTGTATATGAGTGTGTGCGTCACAGTGGAAGGAACGTACATGAACATGTCGTTCACATGAAGAACCTTCAACGCAAATCTACTTTTTAAAGAGTCAATAATATGAGGTGTGTGTGTGTGTGTGTGTGTGTGTGTGTGTGTGTGTGTGTGTGTGTGTGTGTGTGTGTGGTACACATGATAGAAATTTGGCAGTAACACATGTTGACCTCCTGACCTGCAGCAACACTGAAGGTGCAAAGTGTTTTCATGGTTGAGGAAAGCGAGTGTGAGGGGATTAAAAACACACTTTACATTTCCAGCGTGTCCCAAACATTCATCAAAGCTCGGCGACAGAATCAACGTCATAAACTGAATCGCTTGTTTTTTCTCTACAGCTCATTTCTCTGGCTCTTCTCTCCACTCATGACTCACGCAGCCCATCAAACCACGAAGATCACATTATTTCTCTACTACGAGCGTCTCGGTTTGCAAGTTCAGTAGTTAGTGTTGTTTTATGTTTTAGTCTATAAATAAATAATAATCATTGATTCGTTTTATAAATGCAGACTAACTCGCCCACAACAACAGCAGCAGCAGCAGCAGCAGCGGCGGCAGCAGCAGCAGCAGCAGCAGCCTGTGTCTCAGCCGTGAAGCTGAGCTCCTGTGTTCAGTGTCTCTGTGTGAGGACATGAGACAAATCATCGAAATATTGCTCAACAGTTGATATTGCGCCGGTATCAGCGTAGTATATAGTAGAGCTGCAACTAACGATTATTTTCATTATCGATTAATCTGGCGATTATTTTCTCGATTAATCGTTTGGTCCATAAAATATGAGAAAACCTTAAAAACTGTTGATCAGTGTTCGTCAAACCTGGAAATGATGATGTTCTCAAATGTCTTGTTTTGTCCACAAACAAAAATTATTAACTTTGAATGATTTCTTTGTTATCCAGAGGAAAGAAATGAAAATATTAATATTTAAGAAGCTTAAACAATCAGAAATCTTGTTTTAATTATGAAAAAAGCTTCAAACCGATTATCAAAATAGTTGTCGATTAATTTAGTAATCGATTAATAATAGATTAATCGTTTCAGCTCTAGTATATAGTATATTTTCAGAAATCATGAGCTCTGATATTGTGCAGATGCACGTAATGCAGAAAAAAGGATTTTCCCCGCAGCCTTTCTAACCACCGACACCGTACGTTGTTTATAACCCTCAACAGTGAGGAGCGGGGTTTTCTAAATTGTGAGCAAAAGGAGAAAGAAATGTATAAACTCAAGAATATATGAAATATAAACCGTTACAGCAAGACGTTGCAAATGAGACCACAGTGAGTTTTAAGCCATACTGACCGGCCCTAGCAAATGGCAATATGAATTAGGGCTGAACGATATATCGTTATCGTATCGATATCTAGATATGAACATTCAAGATATTCATATCGCAAAAGCAACGATATAATTTTTTACGATTGCCCTTGAATGCACCACTGCGGCCAGCCAACCACAAACCTTATTTCATGCTTGCTGTGGATCGACAGCTGAAGCCAACCAATGACAAACATAGGAGGGCGGGAGGGAGACGGACACTGAGACTGAGACGCGCACACACACACACGACATACACAGCGGGAAAGAAAGTGACGTGAGTGCGGAAGATAATGCGGCCGGTGGCGATTTTGTGCCAAAACATAAATCATCATATTTTGGATTTAAAAAGGATGATGTCAACCAGAGCGAGGTGTTGTGCAGGTCGTGCTTGGAAAAAATTCGACGAAGCAAGGTAGCACAACAAACATGTTTCACCACCTGAAACAACACCATCGCGTGCTGCACGAAGAGTGTAATACAATGAGAGAAACACCGGGGACTTCTCAGTCATCCCAAAAGAAGCCCAAGCAAAGTGTGTTTACTGATGCGTTCAGTAGCGTTACACCGTATGAGTCGACGTCCACCGGACATAAAGGCGTTACAGACGCTATAACATCAGACTTTGCAAAAGACATGGTACCCGTGTACACAGTCTCACAGTGAGTTCTCATCAATAAAACTGCACTTTCCATGTGGAAAGTTTCCACAGTCTTTTGTATCATGATGTTTTTATTTTTCTGAAAAATGCTTGGTTTTCACTGAACCCGTAGTCATATCGTATCATATCGATATCGAGATATCTGACATGAATATCGAGATATGAAATTTTGTCCATATCGTTCAGCCCTAATATGAATATGAAAAATCTAAACTTGGTAAAGATAATGAAGGGTTCACAGCAAGGTGAGCCAACAAGATGGATTCACACACCCCGGTGAAGTTCATGACTTTAGTGGGATCTACAGCATGTTGAGCTACTCTTTCATCACTTCTGCAAACACACATGAAATCCAGTAACTAACGGCTGCTGCCACCCTGTGATGAAAGGATGCAACAAAGAATTACACATAGTGGCCTCAAGTCATTCACTTTTTATAATCAAACAATAATAAAATATTCATGTCTTTCCTTAGAGGTTAAATCACTAAAATGTTGAATTTGATGACCTGGTCTTTTTTTTTTCTCTGGTGTCTGCAGCAGCCATGTTTTCAGTGAAAGTGAGGCTTTGTGTCTAACATGGGGTTCCAGGACAGGGGAAGCACACACGTTTGTGCATATTACAATTCCCTGTAGATAAAGAGTTAACTGACACTGTACTGAGGTACACAGGGCGGCAGCGGCAGCAGCAGCAGCAGCAGCAGCAGCAGCAGCAGCAGCAGCAGCAGCAGCAGCAGCAGCAGCAGCAGCAGCAGCAGCAGCAGCAGCAGCAGCAGCAGCAGCAGCAGCAGCAGCCCAGTGTTTTTCTGAAGTGCTTACCTGATCCTGCTTGTCCTTCTTGGCCAGGGCAGGAAGGTTGCGCGCAATCGCCATGACAATGGCGGTGGACTGTGGTGAGGCCAGGAGGGGGAGGAGCCTGGATATGAGCCGCTTGCCCTTCCTCACAGACATTATCATCACACACTGCTCATCACTGACTCTAATGAAAGTGAGAAGGAGAAAGCGAGTTAAAGCTGGAACTGTAATGTGCAGACGTTTGTTTTCTTCCTCTTCCTCTCCCCCTCCCCCCTCTCCCCCCTCCTACCTGTCGTCCCACTCCTTCTCCCGCAGAGAGTTGCACAGCTGCACTGTGTTGGTCTTGTGCTGCTCCAGCAGCGCCTCCCTGTCCTCTTCTGGTGCTTGGACAAACCGTTTCTCAAAGTCTTGAACCTCCAGCAGCAAACTGTACATCTGGAGAGAGAGGATGACGACGGTGTGTTTATCATCGTCTCTCTCTCTCTCTCTCTCTCTCACACTGAACTCTATAAATGTGCAGCCGTGATCATCCTACCTTCTCCACAGTGTAGAGAATCTGTCTCCTCTTATTCCACACCTGCTTGTCTCTTTTCTCCTGGACACAGAGAGACATGCACAAATTATTCACTGATTCAATCCATCCCTTGCTATCTTAATACTCCATTCATGGAGTTTTTATTTTTATTAATAAAATAAAAACAAGTTCTCAGATTTCAGCTTCATTTCTTTCATTCTTAACAACAAAATTGTGGTTTTTGTTTGGAAACAATCAACAAATCAGAAATATTGCATCACTGCTTCCAAAAGCAAAAAGGAGCCCATACAATAACAATGCTGTTGATATGACAACGCACAGAGGGGGGGGGGGGGGGGTCACGTCAGGGGGAGACGACCATGACAGTATAGCAGTTGGATCTTGATGTGGACTCTGGAGAAGCATGTTAATACCAGGTGTAAATCCATGTGATGAAGCACTATCTGGTCACTGTCTGGTCACTGTCTGGTCACCATGTGTGCACGGGGCTTATGTGGCCATTCAAAAAGACATTAGAGCCAAGCAGGCTTCATTTAGATTCTCTTTGTTACAATTCAAATTTGAATTGTAACCCTGGTTGATAAATCAACTCACGGTGCTTTTATCAAAAAGAAACCCCAATGCTTTCAAATGCAAACTGACCTCATCGTCTGTACGCGTCGTCACCACAGCGTCGATCATCTTGCGGGGGTTGTTGACACTAGAGACCGTCAACTTTCCTAAAGAGCCTGCAAACTGAACTGTGGACAAAACACAAGATACAATTCACAACATTGTCCAGCGATTAAATGAGTGATTGCATGATCGGTAATATCAAATATTCCTCTTGAATATTGGAACTGTTCCCCCCCCAGTCCCTTTCCTGGTTCCACACGAGGAATCATTAGTCACACAGCTCCTTTAAGGGAACAGTGTGATGAGTAACAAGTGAGCAGCAGGGAGGATATAGTCGGGCGGTGAATGAAGCAGTGCAGAGGACACTGTTCACAGACAACTGTCGGGGTGTCCGTTTATAAACACTGCTACTTCTCACAACTAGGGAAATAGTTTTATTATTCCCTCAGCTGCAGGAAAAGTGAAGTTGGTTAACCACGGCAACAGATGAATACTTTTCACTAATGAAAGCTCACTTGAACGCACATTAAATAATGGAAATAACATGGAAATAAATTAAGGATGCAAACATAAGAACGTGAGAAGATCTTATAGAGAAAAAAGGATCCATCTATGAAATATAACATATTGATTAATGTCAAAACTGCTAATTAAGATACAAAGTACCATCCTTGGTTACTATGGTCTCCTGTGGTTATGTACCTGGTCTGTAGGTGTGTTCAACCTTGGCAACCTGCGGGGTGATGAGTTTGGTGGTGTGTTCCTTCTTGCTGCTGTCTCTTTCTCTCTCCTGACGTTTCTCCATCTTTTCATAGTAATTCTACAAGTGTGACAGCATTGAAACAGTGTTGACATCTCAGAGAGTCTTAGGTCAGATATGTACCATGATGGTTCATTGAAGTGCTTTCCAGTTTTATCAGCAGACGCAAAGACATGACATAAGATTATGATGCAGTTAAATACTGTGATGAGATGATTCTGCAACAATGTCTACGGTTTGTTAATCACTCACTCGTCCACAACAAGCTTGTTTAATTTGCAACAACACCGGATAACACACAAGTGTCTTGACATGAAGTTATGTTCAAGAGAGAATGGCTTTGTGGGAAAAAAGACGAGATACAGCAGCAGATTCTTCAGATATCACAGACTTAAACATCATTGGGTGAATCATTTGTCAAGTAGTTTAAATCCTATTTTCCCTTTGTGCCCACTGGCAGCAATGTTTTCACTGACTGAAACTAACTAAACCTATTTGTGATCTGACAGGATGTCGGTCTGTCAGTTCACTTTTCCCAGAGTCGAAACAAAGCAAATACACTTTAATGAAAAGTTCTTCAACTTTTAAATCAGGGTTCCAAAACATTCTGTTTGCCAGAGCTGTAAAAAATAAGCAACTTTTATCTCCACTGTAATGCATCTTATTTTTAATTTTATACATATTTTTTTACTTTATTTTTGATGATGCAAAGAGGAGGGTGTCACAGCCGCTACAGGGAGGAGGAGGAGGAGGAAGAAGAGGAAGAGAACCCACCTGATAGTAGTAGTCATCCAGGTAAGGGTCTGTACTTTGTAGCTGCATCATCTGGATCTTGGTTACCCACTCCTTTTCTTTCAGGGTCATAAGATTACTGTAGGGGTCCCTGCTGCGACGGTCCCCTCCAGTCCTGCTACGATCCCTAGAGAAAAGGAACGATTATGTTTTTTTTCTCACTGAAGAACCAGCAGCACACACACACACTCTCACACGAACACACAAACAACCACACACACACACACGTTCTTACCCTCCTCTGCTCTGCATGCGCTGGGTGAGCATGCGGCGATGCTGAGGGTGAAGGTGGGTGGTGTTGTGCCTGATGGCTGGTGTGTGGTTGGGGGGACAATGAGGGGGCATTGGGCCCATTGGGCCCATTCGGTGACCGTGCGGGGGAGGAGGGCCACCGAAGAAGGGCCGGAAACCACCACCTGGTAACAATGGCGGCGCTGGCCCTCCGCGGGCAAAACCAGCCACCTGGAAAGAGAGGTGAACTCAGCTCATTTTTACCCTAAGGCTCCATTTATCTGCCATCATACAACTATGTTACTGGGTTACGTGCACAGGCTCTATCATCTCATTATCATATGATGAAAAACTGTCTTTTTCTGTTGTCAATGAAGTCGGTGCCAAAACTAAGGTCCTGTTGCCTTCTGAAAAGAAACGACTTCACTTCACTACAGAACAAGGCAGCCACACTACAGCTTTCCTCTTAATCGTAGTTTACAACAAGACGTGTCATACCATCATCATTTTAAAAACATCTTTAACACTCATTGTAATATTGAGATGACACAAAATCAGATCACTCTTCTAATGACAAGTGCAGTGGATTATGACCAAGGAAGTAAAGATCTGGGTTATAGATTGAAGTGGAAAATAAAACTTATTCCTTATATTTCTTGTTTCAACATATAGACGTGTGTAGCTTAGTTAAACCATTAATAAAAAGCACATCTAAACATCATTTTGTTTACCTTTAACCTAAAGCCTTCAGTCTAAACATTCACACCAAAGTGATTTATTAATCTTCCCGTATCAAGGCCACATTTCTCCTTCTACAGGTGTATTTTGTGTGCTACACAGATTTTCTTTCCAAGGCACTTTCTCTGTGCCTTGGAGCCATTTTGACTTGCCTCACACTCAAGCTTTTATATCTTCATCACGTTCTTCCACAACATAAATCTACGCTGTATGAACTGAAGAAGGACTGAGGCCCTTTTCAAGTGTGATTTGTGAGCCAACATTCACTGTGTGGTACTAACCTGAGAGCTGAGCAGCTGGGCCCGTTTAATCTGAGACAGAACTGGTCCGACTCCAGGAGGGAAGGGACTGCGACACAGCGGGGAGTTCTGACAGCAGATTAAAAAGTAAATAAAGAAATATGAAGCTCTGTATGGTAAATATCAAACTGCACCAGCAGTTAAACAGATTAAAGACAGTTTAAGAGCAGTCCTAAGAGTAAACAGTTCACATAATAAATAAATAAGAAAAAACGTTATTTTTCATAAAGAAATGAATTGACGTCGACGATCTGTGCAGCTGCTGTGTTCCATATGTTCAGCAGACTGATAAAATAAATGATGATTGTGTGGCTCGCAGGTGCGGGTATCAACTGTTGAAAAACCCATTGCTGCGGGTGGATTATTGATATTTAGCAGCGGGTGCAGATGACATTACAGCTCACTTGGCATCTCTATCACCTATTTTACTCTCACTGCCGTTTGATTTTATTTGTGATTCGATCAGTGTGATTGATCTCTTTTTGTTTAGTCAATATTAGACATTAAAGCCATGTTTTTGAGCATAAAATGAAGTAGTAGAATATTTTCCACCGTCCACATTGCTGCTGCAGTTAATCGATCATCACAATAGTTGATTGATGAATCCGTGCATTTTTCAGCTTCTTGTATGTGAATATTTTTTACTTTATTACTTTGCTCCATATAAAACGATTTTATTTGAGAACATCGGCATTTTGAGGTTTGGGAAACACTGATCAACATTTGATAAATCAAGAAAACAAACAAACAACAGAGAATAATGGTAAGCTGCAGCCCTAGAGTGCATACAGAGCTACCTGAGGTGAGGAAGGATGAGAGGAAGAACTCACAGCTATATTGAGGAGGGTGTTTGGAGAAAGACGCTCAGGGAAAGGAGGTGGGTATCTGTGCTGGACCGGAGCTCTCACATGAACAGCTGTGGGATGGTGGCTCTACACACACACACACACACACACACACACACACACACATCATCAAGAGGAGGTTAACAAAAGCTGCAGTCCACAAATCTGGCTACAGCTAGCATTAGTAGAACAAACTGACACATCCCAAACACTGGGAGTGGTTTTCTCAAATGGAACTGTACATCAGCATTCAGCACTTTCTCCACACTGATCCGCTAACTTCTGCCTAAGCATCTCCAGCTTGTAGTGAAACGCTGAATGCAAGGTCTACAGGCAACAGCTTTATTTATTCATACATGGTAGATAAACATGAGTTAAGAGAGGTAGAGCAGTCTCACCTGATGGTTCAGACTGTGGCTCATTGGCTGCTTGGGCGGGGTACCAATAGGCACAGCTCGTACTGGAGGAGAGCCAATCACAGGGGAAGAAGAGCGCGGAGGTGGAACCCTCTCAGACAAATCCCGCCCTTCATCATTCCGCCCATGAGGAGGTAATTTAGGAAGACCCACCTCTTTGATTATAGACATTAATGGACTGTCCTGAAGAGAGACACAGTGGAATTTGCAAAAACTTAAATCTTAGTTATTCTATTCTTTGTCATATCATGCATCATATTTCAGAAAGTACAAGAGAAAAAAAGAGAAAATCAGTGACATCAGTTTTCTCTATGTAATCAGTTTACAGCAGGAACAGTCTGTGTGACAGTCAGCACGTTTCCATGTACTAAGCACGTTACCATGTAATAATGTGAGCTGCAGTTGTCTCTCCACTATGTTATATGATTGGAATACTCTCAGCATCCCAGGATACTATGGGGTTAAATTTGTTCCAATAATATTTGTACATGTGCAGAGGGTGATGCACACGTATGTCTGGATTTGAATGCGTGTTTTGAGATCCACAAATAAAAAAAATCCCATTTGTAACTTGGATATTGATTTTTTATAAATATAGGTGTGTATTTGTAAATAATATGACATTTGTAAAACTGAAAATTGCATTTGTGAATTGTGATTCTGCATTTGTGGATCACCAGCACACTCATTCCTCTCTTTCCACAGTTACAGATTTTTGAGGCCGTCTTTGCGTGAAAGTTGCACGGATCGACATGTATGTGCAGAGAGTTATCCACACGTATGTCTGGATTTGCATGCGTGTTTTTTAGATCCACAAATAAAAAAAATAAAAACATTTGTAACATGTATATTGATTTTTACAATTTTTTACGATTTGCAGAATCACAATTCACAAATGCAATTTTCAGTTTTCCAAATGTAAATATACAAGTTACAATTGTGATTTTTTTATTCATGGATCTCAAAACACTCACATCAAGAAACACGTGTGGGTCACCCTCTGCACATGTACAAATATTATTGGAACAAATTTAACCCCATAGGATACAAGTAATGTTTAATTAAATGAAGTGTGTATGCTTCAGCTCCACGGAGGGTCAAAACATCTCCTCTCCAGCTTTTTGTAAGGAGCAGTTTCTGGTTAATAACTCTGGTAGTTGTTAACATGTCAAGTGCCACATGCAGAAGGAGTTTAATCCCAAATCACAGTATGAGTTTGTCTTTGACAGTGTACTACATCTCTACTATACTGCCGGGTAGTTCAGTGGGTCAATGATGTGCAAAGACGACATGGTCACAAGTTCAACTCCACCCCTGGCAGGTTGTGCAAAGTTAGCAACGCAGCATCACAGTTCAACGCTCAATTCTCTTGTAAGGATTAAAGCGCCTGCTAAATGTGTAAATGTAATCTCAGTGTAGTACAATTTCAGTCAAACTAAGGACATGCTGTAAGTCCTGTTTGTTGGACCAACACAGTAAGTCATAAATATACTGAGTGACATAAAACGTGGGAAAGCTAAGCCCAGTCACAGCGGACTGATTCAGATCAGAACAGGAGCCAGAAAACTAAACCAACAGACAAAAACAGAGGCAAATTCTTTCATTAAACTCAATTGAATAATGTTTTCTTAATGTCTCCTTGTACTGGGTCAAATTATATATTATCCAGAAAAAAAAGTGTGTGTGTTTGAATCATTTCTTCTTCTTTATGCACTTGCAGGTTTGCTGCTTGAGGAAAAAAGTGCGAGTAAAACTAAAGAAACTGTTGTGTGAGTATGCCTTACCTCCATGTGTGTAGCCAGTACAGGGGTGACACTGACGGGCCCGAACCCCATGTTGCTCTCCCAAATACTATGAGAGTTAATCTACGAAGGAAAAGACACCACAGACACACAATCAATGATTGCAATGGCTCACAGAGAAAACATTTAGAATAGTTAAAGTCATAATTAAAGTATTAAGTTTGTACAAAGTTTTATTAACATTCTGACAAGTCCTATGAATTCAACAAAAGATCTTTCAGAAAAATATATACGACATTAACAAGAAGGTCATCGGTGAGTTAGTAATGTATGAGCCATTAGTACACAGGTCAGAAAACTAACCTGGCCAATAGGAGCAGACCCTCTGTGCAGCAAGTGCTGCTGCTGTTGATAGCTGAGCATTGCTGATGATGGAGGAGGGCCAGAGGGGGGGCCTGCAGTAGTACAGGTTACATCAGTACACAGAAGTACATAAGTACACAAATCCAAAAGAGCTACAGAGCAATAACACCACCAACAGTGAGAAATCAGACAATATACAGCACTGTGCCAGTTATATACATTTTAATTGTGTATTTTTTAGCTATTTAGAAAATACGTGAAGCAAACGGAAGATAAATCTAAATTAAATCAATGACATGACTGATTTCTGCTCATAACTACTGTGACTAGAGCTGCAACTAACGATTATTTTCCTAATCAATTAATCTGTCGATTATTTTCTCGATTCATTGATTAATTATAAAATGTCAGCAAATCTTAAAAAATGTTGATTGTGTTCGTCAAAGCTGGAAATGACGATGTTCTCAGATGTCTTGTTTTGTCCACAAACCAAAATGATTCACTTTCAATGATTTCTTTGTTATCCAGAGCAAAGAAATTAAGGAAATATTCACATGTAAGAAGCTTAAACAATCGGAAATCTTGTTTTAATCATGAAAAAAGCTTCAAACCGATTATCAAAATAGTTGTCGATTAACTTAGTCATCGATTAATTGTTTCAGCTGTAACTATCAATCTGCTAGACTAGACGCTCGTTGGCTCCCAGCTCATTTGAGTTTGAGACCCCTGGTTTACAGACTGAGAAACACAACGAGTGCTGCATTCACTCACCTAAGGTGGAGGGTCCTGGAGGCAGCTGGTGCTGGGGGTGATGAGCCTGGTGTGAGTGAGTTGGATGAGGGATGGAGGAGAGCTGGGGCAGAACTGTGGGTCGCTCCAGCCCATGCAGAGCAGATATACTGGATCCTGTGGAGCTCAGGGACAGAGCGGGCCTCTCAGTGGCTCCAACGCCAGCGATGGCCGGGTCTGCTTCCAGGATGAGCCTGGCCAGGGACTCGGCCAAGTCCCCTCCTCCTCCTCCTCGATCCTCTACATCTGAAAATATAGTTTTCATTTGGGTTTTTGTAGTGGTTGTATATTAACCGTGAAGTTAGTCATCAATCATGCAATCAGCTAGCATAGTAAACGTTTATTTTGTTTGCTGCACAGTCGAGCTGAACAATAAATCAACATTTTATTAAAATTGCAATACAGCCAACCGCAGGGCCAAAACGTGTAAGAAATGACCATTTTGGATTAAATATTGTCCTGACCTTTAGTCATGATATTCTACAGACTGAAGAAAACATCTTTGTTCATCTTCAAATCACACTTTTATTTCTAATCATTTCAATTTTAATGAAATTTTCATGTCTTGGTCTTACTCTGCGATTTTTCTATGAATGTATTTCTGAGACTTTGTAAAGCACCTCGAGTGCTATTATGGTATGTTTCCACCGGCTCTATGGGCCTCACCACGGCACGGTTTAGGTTGAATCTCCACTACAATAAAGTACCTACTCAACACAGGCGGAGTCATCACTGCACGGCTGCGTGAAACTGCAGTGACTTTGTTATACATATATTTGTATTACATATTTGTTACTTCTATATTACTTTCACTGTATTTTCTCACCAAGAATATGTTTAGTATAATAAAACTACTGTATTTGGAGACAAAATGATCCATTTGTTTTGCTGTTTTTAGGGCTGTTGAGTGTCTGCCTGGTTACTAAAACCTTTGTGGAGGCTTTGCCCTTTGATCAAATCACATTTGTTATATTTGTAGTCAAGGAGTTGCTGAAGGGGATAAATGGCATATGTGTGCCTGGAATCATTGTTAGCATGGCGTTATCCTCTGTCAAATACAAAAACATGTGACGATGGAAATTTCACTTTTCTCCTTTGATTTAGTCAAATTTACTCAGGCATAGTAACAGAGACAATATTTCTATCACTTGTTTACAAATGCCAGAAATGCAGAAATGTATTCTCATTCTTATAACAATTTTAATATACACTGCATGTCAAATTTATACTGCTTTGTTGGGGACTTGAACAAAGAAATTACAAAAATCATGACTGACCTTGTGGAGGAAGTACAGAGGAAGACGAGAAATTGAGTGAGGGAAGGGAAGAGGGAAGGGGATGATGGCCCGCAGACGCTGAGAGACGGGTGGAGGTTATGTCCTCCACACCTCCTAAATCTGATCCTCTTCCCATCACTCCTCCTCCTCCTCCTAGCCCAACATTCTCAACGAGCCCAGCGAGGCGTTTGTGTTCCTCCTGCCAGTCGTCATCTGGAAGTAGAGGAGTCAGAAAGAGTTCATCGACAATCAGTCATGTGCTCTGCAAACGCTGGCCAGGCATCGTGTTTATAAGGAGGAATCAACAGGGTTGAATAATGAAGTATTTTCAAACTTAAACACAAAGCTAGACTGATGTAGATATTGGGTTGGGTTTATGAGTCCGAGTATACCAGGGCCTTGACATGAGTCTGCTTCTCACTCTCTACAACTGTGTTGCTTTCATGCAGTCCACTACATGTTTGCAGTCTTTTCTCCTTTTCTATTTTTCACAAACCCTGCACACTCTTCAGCATGATGCTTTAGGAGGAGCTTGATTAAGTACGTAGTGTTGTATTTGGCTATGTTACAACTGTTTATGACTCAAGCTGACCGGATGACGTAGCTTGCGTCGCACTCGCAGTGAATAGATTGACAACGGTTGGCGCATTATCCGATACCCGATCCGGCTATTTAGTCAACATCAAGGTGGATATTCAAATCAATAATATGGGATTGAGCATCCCTGACCATAATAATGACTCTGAAGCTGTTGAATTATGGTAAAACCATGCACAGTTCTGCTTTAAGTACTGTTATTTAAGATGAAAACATTTCCATTCTTATCAAATGTAACTCACCGATGGCCCCAGCTCCAAATGTGTCATCATTGAACTGATCGATTTCATCTTCCTCTTCTACCTGTCCCTCGTTTTCCTCCTCCAGCGTACAGTCATCATCCAGGGACTACAGAGGACAAAAAGGGACGTTACATGAAGGACGGAACAAGGGACAGTGTGGGACAAGGTGGAGGAAAGCACAACTAGAGATGGGTACCGAACTTTGGTTCTTTTATGGCACTGACCGAAATGCTTCGATACTACCGGGTTGGTTGTGACGACGGGGCTAAAAATGCCACCGAGGTCGAAACTGTGGCTCCATTTCAACAAAAGTAATAATAATATAGTGTTTGTAAAACAGATATCGCCACTAAGGTCGGTCCTTGCGCCCTCTATATCAATTATTCTTTTGTTTAGCTCAATGAAGAACATTTATATCTATTACGGTTCGTTAGATTTCTTTTTGAGCTTTCTTTTTGTCAATATTATTTCTTAAAAGTCTTTTAATTGTGTGCACAGCACGTTGTTAACCTGTTTGTTTTAGTGCTATATAAAACAGGAGTGCCATCTTTGTTATGGACAGGTGAGACAGAGTTGAGTAACAATCAGAGTAAAGACAACAGTTAGGTTCTTCAGATACACTAGGTTAAACTAGGTTAAAAACTCAAACTGTGGATATTCAGGTACTTCACTGAAATTAACCAGCAAAGGGACACACACACGTTGCTAAGTGTTCAGTTAGGAGAAGCGATTAGACACACAGCAAATTAACTCCAAATATTTGTCATAAAACATTGCGTTTACCAAATATTAGCTGTACTTTGACGGCAGTGTTTTAAATAACAGACGTAAAGACAACAGAGGAATTCGTCTCTACGACACACACACACACAGTGGGGAGCAGCCGTAGCTGTTAGCTAATGCTAACACGTCCGACGTTACATCACGCTGGACCCACGTCGATGGAAACCTGCTGCCTGACAAAAGATACGAGGCGGTCCGCAGTGAACTCATGACCACAACACGCTGACCTACCACCACAGAGACGGAGTTATTGTACAACATGCTCCGTGTCGTCACCAGCGTAGCGAAAGCCCCAAACCCTCTCTCCGTCTCATGTCACCAGGCGAGCGGGCTGCTTCACAGGCCGCCGCCGCCGCCAACCGCATTGGATTTGTAGGTGCATAAACAATGGCCAGCGTTCACCGCAGAAACACACACGCAGCGCGGAATTAACAACTGCTCCCCGTGTACCGTGACGCGTGACGTGTGCGCAGGCTACCGTGGATGTTTCGGGGGACAAAACTCACCTGAAATCGAAACATCTATCTATAGCCTTTCGGGAAAAGAAGTGCATCAGGAGCGTGGCGGCGCGCAAATGACGCAGCAGCGGAGACGTCCACTTGAACGTGCGTCGCGCATCGACGTGAACGAGCACGCATTTGGCCCGCGCACAGACGTGGGCGGCGCCGTTGATTGTTTTCGTCCTCGTCTCTTTCTTTCACTTGTGTAAATGAGGAAGAACAGTGAGGGTGAGACAGAAAACACCGCACAGGAATTATAACTTTACATTTAATCGGATTGTCATTATTCTATTTTAGTATAATAACGCTAATCGCAACGTTTTTACGTGAATAAATGAGGTCCTGAATGAGGGGAAGTTCAGGACTTCGTAAGGCGCCCCCAGCCGACCCCCTTCACTGAGAACCAGCTTGAGGAACAAGGCTCGCTCTCAGAGACAACATGACTGTCGGTCAGTGGGTCAGCATGCATTTACAACATGTTAAAAGTCCGATTGAGTGACTTTTAACATGTTTATTCATATTATTATTATTATTATTATCAACAATAATGATGATAATAATATAGCATGTCCAAAAAGTGATATTTGATACTCTATTATAGCATTTCAGTTTTACATAATTACCGTGTTTCCTAAGAATTGATGTACAGTATAAATAACTGGGTCTGAAATGAGTTTCCCCGTTTTCAAAGACCAGTAAACACCACTGGATGCCCACTATGGTTCAGTGGCAGCTCTGCACGCTAGATCAGCTGAGGGATTCAGACTTTGGTCGTCCTTTTCCACGTCATGGCCTTCAGCTCCTGTTTTGGTTTGCCAACTGCTGTGTGACCTTTGAACTTTTCAACCGTGTGCTCATATTGAAGGTATACTATATATGACTATATAGTCATCTTGACAGCATTTACTTTATTTTCTTTTTGTACGTTTGTAATATGTGACGTGTGTGTCTGCCTCCACAGCTGGTGCCACACTGTGAACCAGACAAAGGTTACTGTGGCTTCCACTCGTATGGCAACATTGAGAAACTCCTGCCTGTGCTGAGGAGGCACAAGGACAGAACTAAGGTTTGTGACGTCTTTTGTTGGTTTTTATCTTTCATTCCTTTTTTAAACTTTTAGAGTAACTATCTTTGGTAAAGAGCACTCTCGCTGTAAGATTGATCATATCTTCCCGTGATGCTACAGGTTTTGTGGTGAGCGTCTGCAACCTGATACCAGTGGAGGTGTAAAAGTATTATTCTCTCTCAGATAGTGGTGTAACCCATGAAAATCAGAACCCCATGTCGAAGCCTCCAGATTCACAATTTGTCGCCAAGTTGACGTTTTACAAACGGATGTTCACAGGCTTCACTCCTATTGGATAATACCCACTGTCAGTGTTCTAGGTAGGCAGGTGGGTTTTATTCATCCCAAAACTGGGAAATTATTTATTTATTGTCTTGTTTTCTTCAAAATGGGAACATATTTTACAAGATGTACATTATGTTCAGTTGAATTCTTTTATTCTTGGTTTGGTGTGAAATACAGTCAATGTTAAGATGTTTTATAACAATACTGAACGTGAAATACTTGCAATTCCGATTCCTTTCATGAAGTTAAACTTGAAAGTACTTTCATCTAGAGATCATGACTGTGGTCACTGAAATAAATTATTCATTTAAGCATGTTCTTAAAAAGATCCACTTTTATAATTTGAAATCAAAGCAGTATAATGTATATGTCTATGGAGAGAAAGAAGACAGAGCATTAGTTACACTTGAATGTTGTTGTTTTTTAAAGGTTGAGTACTTTGTAGTTGGAAACCTGAACACAGGAACCCACCCGGGGGCTGCAAACCTCCCTAATTATGTGAAAGAGAATTATGGCTGGAATGGCAACCGTGGTATTTACAACATTGACCGCATCATCATCAGTTACCAGACGAGAACCAGGGTGGTGGAGACAGTGTACGTCACCCAGCATGATGGAGCCGCCTCTTGGAGTTTCAGTGCCGACAGGACGTATGAAATCAACTGTGAACTGATCCAAGCCCTGCAGAGCCCACAGCTCGATCTCACCACCTTTCTCACACTGATGGGCTACTATGTAATGCACTACCCACAACCTTCAACACAGCCACTGTTCAACCAAGTGCAGAGCTACAGTGGCTCCACGGGAGGAACAGAGGAAGACTACTTCCAGTTCAGCCGCCAGTTAAATATCAACAGCTACAGCTACAATGACGAGAGAGTGGTCAAAGCCAACAAGAAACGACGAGCTTTGAGGCAAATTTACTGGCAGTCCGGGTGGGATCAGCCTTATCAAGGTAAATGTCAGTGTTCACTCACAGCTCTTTCCTTTTATGTGTTCACATTGAATGCGATGCAGTTTGTAGCCTTGACGCGTGACAGACCACAGGTTATTCAAAACACAAGTCGGTCACACATGGAGTTGAAGTTTCTCTTGAAGACACTTCGCCTCTCGTCCAAGAGTGAAGTCAGTTTTATTTATACAGCCCAACATCGCAAACACTGTTTGCCTCGAAGGGCTTTACAGTCTGTCCAGCAAGTATGTTTGTGAAGGTTTGTGAAACCAAGGAAATCTAGGGACTGTCCACATGAGAATGAGATTATGTGAATCTGCCAGTCTTTTTTAATCGTACAAGCATTTTCTCCACAGGGAAAGTGTGTGTTGGGAGCCCCTGAAACACTAGTACAAAATGCCACCCTTGTGTTTCTAACAGAGCCCATTTTTAAATGAAAGATGTGGCAAAGAAAGAAAGAATGTTCACAAAGACCAAACACAGTAATAACATCAGCAACAGCAAACACTCCAGCACAGTGTGCTGGTTATTTAATGAAAGCTATGGACACATTGTAATGCTGCTTGTGATTTTTCATTTGTAGGTTTTAATGAAGAAGACAAGAAAGGTTATGGTGGTGGTGGTGGAGGAAGAGGAGGAGGAGGTGTCAGCTTCCTCAAGATTCTCCTCGGTGCTGGAGCGCTCTACTTAGCAGCCAAATGTTTCAGCTGCCTCTGGAGCTGCTGGAAGGAAGAGTTAGTGAAGGTGATTCAATGCAGGACTCCTGCTTGTAAACAGCCACATCATGCCATGCTGGATTATGTGTACTAGAATGTTTCAACATTCTCTTCTACTGTAGACGACTGAGGCGGGGCAGCCCTTGGCCTACTTGGAAAGGCAGCTGGGCTCGTAACCAGAGGGTCGCTGGTTAAAATCTGAGGAACTCATGAATTTCAGATTGAGCAGGATTTGGCATTTTCATGACCTGCAAATGAAACTCAACAGTTGTTCCCGTGATCCTGCCTAAAGTGCTGTGAACGCTCCAGTGTGTAAACATTTGTGACATCTAATGAGAAGAATATAAACTCAGGACGCCTTTGAGATGGACTGGCTCAGGTCAGATAGTCGAGCCCAGAGTGCAAACCAAATATGTTGGGCATTTAGCTGTTATGCTGCACACAACAAGCAACAGAACTGAAATCAGAACCAAATGAAACTATTTTTAAATCCAGTTTAAAAACTTCTCCTAAAGCACTTTAAATTTTAATCTTTCACTGCACATAGAACTTTACTTTACTTGAGCTTTTTGTTGGTTGGTTTTTCTCTCTTTGCATTTTTTGGTACTCTGATTTAGGGTATTATAATTGGGGTTAATGTCTCCAACATTTAACTGTTGTTTTTATGTAAAGCACACTTAAATGCTTTTGTGTATGAAATGTGCTTTACAAATAAAGCTGCCTTGCCTCGGGACCCGTCCACACGGAAACAGGTTTAGGTGAATACACATGCTTGTGTTGACGGAGGCGTTTTAGGGACCGGAAGCGATATTTTTTTAAATGCCTTCCAGAGTGAGAAAATGTCAAAACTCCAGCCTCGCCTTTCCGTGCAGACAGCGAATGATGTTCCAACAAGTCTGTTAAAAACCTGGAGTTCATTCAAAATGCTGCAGCATGAGTTCTGACAGGAACAAGAAAGAGAGACCATATCACTCCAGTGTTAGCTTCTCTACACTGTATTTTTTTACAACGTAAATTACCTCACTGCGGGACAAATAAAGGATCATTTGATCTTATCTTATCTTACTGGCTCCCCACACAATTTAGAATTCAATTTAAAATCCTGATCAGGCCCCTTCACACCTGAAATAACATATCCCTAATATATCACTTTGGTCCCAAAATACAGGTTTACTTGTGGTCTCCAGAGTCTGTAAGAGCAGAATGGGAGGCAGAGCCTTCAGTTAGTTATGCTGCTATAGACCTAGACTGCTGGGGGAATTCCTGTGGTGCACGCACATTCACTCTCTCACACTCACACTCACTCTCTCACACTCCCGGTATGAATATGACTTCATTATATGTCATTAACCGTGTTCTCTCTCTCCCTAGTTCTTTCTTTCCTGTCCCCTCTCTCTCTCTCCATGTCCCCATCTTGCAGGCTGCAGGATCCAGATCCAGTTTTGAGGCTATTATTATTATTAGCATTAGCAGTTGTAACAATCTCTGCTGCTGCTTGTAGTTGTTTAAACATGTCATCACTGACTAACTGTCTTGTATAAACGTATATCTTGATACAGTTGTTGCTCCTGGACTCTCTCTTCTGTCTCTCCCTCACCTCCCTCTTGTCCTTTCTCTCCCTCACCTCTCCTCTCTCCCCCATATTTCCTTTCACCCCAACCGGCTGAGGCAGATGCTGCACATCTGTTCAGTCTGGTTCTGTCGGAGAGTTTTTTCTCTCCACTGATGCCTCGTGTTTGCTCATTGTGTGAATCGTTGGGTTACTCTGCTCTCTATAACACTGTAAAGGTTTTTGCCTTCCTCTGTACTTTATAAAGATACTGTTTTGGAAGATGGCCTTAAATTGACATGTGTCATTGAAAGAGCTTGACTTTTGTGCAAGAATAAAGTTAAGTTGATATTTAGGTAAATGTCTCCCTTGTTTGTGATGCTCTTCCAGGCTTTCACCGCAGCCTCTTTCACTTGTTGTTTGTTGTGGGGCTTTACTCCCTTCAGTCTCCTCTTTAGATCTTTAAATGCAGCTCTCCCAATCATCTTTAAATTGGCAGACTTAATGTTTGTGTAGACTTGTGAGTTCATTGTGCTGCTGCCATCATGTGTTACATCATCAATGAAGGTGAATGAGTCCATCCCAGAAGAAGCCATGACATGACCTCCACCATGCTACACGCAGGGAGACCGGCCAGGAGGGAGTTGCAGTAGTCCAAGTGTGAGATGACAAGAGCCTGGACCTGAACCTGGACCTGAACCTGAACCTGTGCCGCCTTCTGGGTTAGAAGAGGTTGTATCCTCCTGATGATGCAACACGTATATGCAAGATCGAGCTGTTGCAGGGATGAGGACGACTAGAGAGAGAAATGATTGGGCCGCTGTTAGTAGCACTCAGCCTTAAGGGGAGAAAAAAAGACATTGATCTACCGGCCTCGAGGTGCATCGGCCCACCAGGAAAATGCCCGGTATGCCAGATTACCAGACAAAGTCCTGGTTTCCAGTCAAAAGACTGTTTAAGCTGCAAAGACATGCTTAAAATATTGTAGGTGAAGGTTATTTAAATTTATTTTATTTATCTTTTAAATAGCTAACATTGTGTGTGTGTGTGTGTGTGTGTGTGTGTGTGTGTGTGTGTGTGTGCATGTGTGTGTGTGTGTTTGTCAGTGAGAGCGTGAGTGTGGGTTAAACCATGACAGACACATGCATCTGCTCTGTTACAGCCTGACCACACAAACTCTATAAGAAGACAACTGTACGTTCACACAGTGGAAACTGTGGCCACTGAAACTTTGTCACCTACAGACAGTGTGCTGTTGATGTGTGAGAAAGTGTTAGAAACCATCCTGTGGTTGGTTTCCACGGTAAGAGTCAGCCAGACTCAAACAATTGCCATTGTTTGTTTGACGCTTTGACTCAAAAACGTCAAGATGTGGTCAACTAGATAGCTTCAAAGGCTGGACAGCTGTTGGGACCACCTCTGACCAAAAAGATCTCCCTCTGGTTTTGGCATGTGATCAGAAAACCATTTTCCAAAAAGAAACCCAAAAAATGTCCGGACCCACTTTTTCAGTATTCACCTTCAGCCCACAGAAATGATGGTGGAACAACCAAGAAGGTCAAACCGGTTTGAATCTCGGTTTGATCAAGAGCCTTTCTGTGTGGTTTAACTTTGTGTCCAAATATCCTGAGATTATAGGGTGTTTCGGCTCTTTCCAACATCAGACACTCTCTCTCAGGCAACAGAGGTTGATCAGTCCCCAGCCTGTGCCCTGGCAGCACACCCATGTATCCACTCTCTTCATTCAAAGCCACCAAGAGGCTTTTTCTGTTGCCTCTGTGCTGTTAAAGACAGCTCTCCTCTTCCTTTCGCCTGCGATGCTGAGTGCAGTGGAAAGTGAAGACAGTGAAGGCCTGCAGAGGGACTGTCCCGCAAAGCCTCCGCACCCTACCCCCATAGACAAGCACCTTGCCTTCCAGCCTTGTCTGTGGCAGTCACTGACAAGATCCTGATACTTCTCCCTCTTCTGCTCAAAGGCCTCCTCCATCCGCTCTTCCCAAGGCACACTGAGCTCCAGAATGACACCATTCTTTGTCTCTGTAAAGTGTTGAGAAGCCCTGATGTTGCATTTTCTTTGGCTCCTCTTCCACCTCTGATGAAGCTGATGATTGCTTCATGGGTTTGGACCTGCGGACAGTTGTGATAGTGCTACAGAAGCTCTCTGCTCTCAATATGTGTTCAAGGGCCCCCTTCCTCTGGCAAAGGGGGCATGATGTTGAATCTTAAGCCCCTACAGTACAAGTTGGATGGATTGGGGAGAACGTCATAAACTGCCTGGACCAGGAACTTGATGCAGTGTGGCTCTGCCCACCAGAGGTCACTCCATCTTTTGCCTTGAATTTCCCGGGTAAGAACCTCTTGTCCTCATTCTTCAGCCACCCCTCTAACTCCTCACAGGTGCTCTTAATGGCAGTTGTATCCCTGAGGCTGCTGTTGAAGAAGCCCAGGGAAGGCTGCTTCCCCAGGCTTTTTACTGGCTTTTCAACTTAAGTGGGGGATTGGTGTTCCTGAGATCAAGAACTGGAACTTGTGACCACTCTGCCCTTTTTTAAGACCAAAGTTCTAGATTGTTCTGGCTTGAATGACATTCAGGCCCTTACAATCAGCTTCTCTAACCCATTTAGGATCCATCTGCCTCCCAGCACCGACTCAGTGGTCACTGTCAGGTCATCCATGACAGATTGGTGGTTGCCGGATCCCAGACCTGAACTTAGGACCTCTGCACTCTGGTTCAGCGAATTTTTGCCAAAGTATACAGGATTCCTGGGATGGTGCCAGTGATGATTCCCAACTCCAATCTGTTACTGACCCTGTTACTGAATCTCAGACTGAACTCGTTGTTTCTTGGTATCCTAATGAGGCTGGAACATGGTGCCTCTCCAGTGTTTCCAACACCAGCTTGTTGGGCTTTGAAAGATCTATCCAGCGCACCAGCAGATCTCCCTTGCTTTTCTGAGGAGTTGCGTGACCATGCGTGTGTGCTCTAGACACCCCAGTACCACCTTCCTGCACTGAGGTGTTAAAGGTGACATAGAATGCTTGTATCACACATATATGTTATGGAGGTCTACTTACATATATTAACTTGTTTTCATGGTTAAAAACCTCCTAATCGCTGCAAACGAGCCAATCAAAATATCTTCTCACTGACGCTCTCGTCAGCCGCAATGTTTCAGACCAAAACCACACCCCCAGAACGTGGACTGTGTTGTGATTGGCCAGCCAACGAGAGCTTTCCTACTGTACTGTGATTGGCCAGGTACCTGGAAGTGACGTAATAGATCTCAGATACACAGCTCCCCCTCTGGCACGGTGGATGCTCTGCATCTCAGCAGCTACAACAAGAGTAGTTCTTCTTCTGCGGTTGAATGTATGCAACCGGATGTGCCCGGACTAGTGCCAGGAGGTGCTACGGTGGTGAGAGGAGTGGTGAGGATTTCTGATGAAGACATCAAATTAAGGAAGTGCCGATCCACTTCGCAGAGCCCAGGAAAACAATACAACACTATTTTCTCAGCAGTGGCTGAACTATTTGTTCTGAAACTTTAGGGTTTCATAAACGAGGTAATGACGCAGATACACACACAAACGCAGCGTTAATTGGAGCTTCTGGTCTATGTCGCCTTTAATGTATCCATTCTTGTGGAAAAAGTCTGCCAGCTGCTTTGCTACAATGCTGAAGAAGATCTTTCCTTTGACACTGAGTAGTGAGATTATTCTGAACTGGTTGAAGTCCTTGGAATCCTCTTCTTTAGGAATCCACATTATTTCAGCAATCCACCACTGATGTGCTGCATTTCCTCTTCTCGAGATAATCTTAAATATCTTCCAAAGCCAGAGAAGCAACTTGTGACAGTGCTTGTAGACCTTGTAGGAAGAGCCACTAGGTCCTGGTGCTGACCTGGACCTAGCTTCCCTCACCACGTACTGAACTTCTTTCAGGAGTGGTTCCCTCACATCGAATGCCTCCACGGGCTCTGGTGGTCTTATCATGTCATCATGCAGTCCTAGATCTTGGTCTTTAGTGGGGTTTGGGTGTTGTGAAGGTGTTGGTCAACTTCCTCCTTTGAACTGTGGCTATGCCCAAGCAGCGCCCTGGTGAACCCAAAGCTGTTTTTTATGAAGGCAGTGCCCTGGTATTCTGCTCTGGAGTCTCTTTTCTGAGCATAGCACGTAGCTCTGCCAATGGTGCCTATTCCTCTTGCCTAGCCTCCTTGTGCTGCTTAGTCAAGGCTTTCAGTTTTTTCCTGATGTTGTGGATTTGTGTGGATTTGGATTGCCCGTTGGTTCTTGGTGTAGGGTTTCCGAGCTTCCACTTGATCCTTCTCTTTTCAGACTGCCTGTTTAGAGGGACTACCAGCACCACTCAGAGGCTCTGGGCTCTATGGGGTGATTTCGGTCCCTGCTCCTCCTCTGTCCAGGTACTGGACCTGTGCATTGTGGTGGTTGCAATCGCTCCTCACATTTCATCTTCAATTGATGGCTCTTTAGGCTTTTTTCATTCTTGCAGATCTTTTCACAAAAACACTCTCTAATCATCAACGTTTGTCCAACATTGCTGTTCAGTAACCTTGTATCTGTCCAGATCGGGTGTTCGACCACCCCAAACCCCCTCAGTTTTTAGTTCTTCAATCTTAATGTTACAGTTTAGCCCAGCTTGTGTTGTAACAATGATACTTTTTGCCTTTGACATCAAATAATGAATGATGTGATTTAGCTGGAGAAACTGAAGGCATTGCTGTTTGTACTTGTGTCAGCTTTGAGTGTTCTACCATGATCATCTCTCTCTCTCTCTCTCTCTGTCTGTCTGTCTGTCTCTCTCTCTCACACACTCACACACTTCTCTGTCTCTCTCTCTCTCTCTGTCTGTCTGACTCTCTCTCTCACACACACACACACACACACTTCTCTGTGTGTCTGTCGATGAGTGAAAAACAGCCTGAACTTGGTGTTTACAGTGCGATGGAGACGCAGATGACAGTTGTTTTCTTCTTCATGGGTAAGTTGTGACCTGACCGTTGTTTAGGTTTTTACAGCAGATGTTTTTAAATCATGTTTGTTCTCCATACTGAAAACAGCTGTTAATGCACTGAAGTTAAAAACAGCCAATGCGAGATAAGTGACTTTGAACGTGACGTTTTTGTTCAGATAGAAGTTTACAGCGTTACAGCAGCAAAGACAAGTAAACGTAATAAATGACAATCACATAAACTAATCGATTAAACTAAACATTAATGTAGAAGAGAATGCAGTCAGCGATTTTTTTCAGCAACCTTATTATTTGCATATCTATTTTTAATTTGTGAGATATATGTGGATATAAATCTCTGGACTCATGAAACGTTTTCTTTGAGATGTTTGTGCTTCATAATAACAAGAGAGGAGAGTGATAATACACTGTAAAATAAAATATGATCTACTGTTCATGAGCTGTATTACATGATCTTAAAATACAGTCATTACCTTTCATTTCACATAATACCTGCTTTATTTCTTTGGCTTTTTAACGTCAGATAAATTATATTTATGTGTGTTACAAACAATCACATGGACTGTAAATATGTCAAATTCTGCTATAACAAATAATTCAATAGAATAAATATTTAAAAGCATAAATAAATATAATAAAATCTAAGAGCAGACGTTGTCTCATCATGTCACCATATAGATATAATATCCATATATTGAGCAGCCATAGCTCTAGTGTGTATGAACATCATGTTTCCATGAAACCTGCATTAGAGTTTCTGTTTGTACTAAATGATAGAAGTTTATAGTAAATGGTCTGTATTTATAAATGAAAGACTTTTCTAGTCTCAGAGTTGATTTACACTGGTTTTGCCGTTCACCTGTTCACACTTCATACACTGCATCTATGTCTCACATCTTTCATACCCATGCACAATAAATAACATTATATCAAGCTTCCATTTGAAAGACAACTTGATCTACCACTGATCCACCGTGAGCCCTTTGCCTTTCTTTACACTGTCACTGTGTTGGAGAGAGATATTGTTCTAAAATCAAATGTATTGATGCTGTTGTGTCTCACCTGTGTGTATCTGACAGCTTGTTAATAATCAGAGTTGTTGTCTCTGTGTGTTACAGTCATGAGCTCATCTGCTGCTGACAAAGTGACGAGGAAGCTGACAGCCACTGAAGGAGGAAACATCACTCTACCTGTCCCTGTCAGCGAGTTTGGAGTTCTTTTATTTAGAGGAAGAATGATTGCTATGGTGAAAGATGGAAATCTGGATATACTTTCGAAAAACATTTACAGTGACAGAATTCTGTGGAACAACAACACTGGACTGTTTACACTCACAGGATTACAAAGAAACAACACAGGGGATTATTTAATTACCTTTCCCAATGGTGACCGTTCCTCTGCATTTAAACTCAAAGTTTATGGTAAGTGAACATATCTTCCACTAATATACTGATCACTATACTGGTGATAACATCCAACTCCTCATGTGACCTCAAACGTCCACTCATTACTCTGTGACATGGTCACATCAGCTGTTTTCAGACCGGAGGATCTGTGTGTGTGTGAGTGAGAACACAAATGTCCAGAAAAGCCTTTTCTTTTACGACATTCCCTCCCAGCTGATCAAATGTCCGTTGCCGCGGCGATCAGAGTAAACCCTCTGACATCAGAGAAGTGAGTGCACGGACACAGGAGTGATTTTAAAGTGATGTGAAAAACAAGAGACTAGTTCAGTGTAATGTATTCCAGCAACAACCACAACACTGATGTTCAAGATTAACTAAACTTAACAAATCTTAACCCGAGTTGCAGCTGTGACACAAGAGTGGACTAAGAAAGACAATGGCAACATGTGATGCAGTAGCTGGTGTTTGACTAGAGAGGGCAGCAGATACACTGATTTCAAGCCTTTCCATTAAACTGTGAAGATTTACACCTGGATCAGTAAATAACATTATATACAGATATCCATTTACACTGGTTTACACCTGACAACAGTGGTTTCAGGGGTTTAGTTACACTTTCAAGAAAAAAGAGCTCTGGTATCAGCAGTTTTCCAAATCCAGGTATTGGATTGAGATCAGATTGTCAGTCCTGTTGCACAGACACACACAGACTGTATATACGAGTATATTGTGTCTATAATTCATCCCAAAATGTTCCATATTTTAAATCTGTCATTAAATTCCAGCGAGCGTCCCAGTGCCAGCAGTGACCAGAGAGAGTGTGAGCGCTGACAGCTGCACTCTGCTGTGTTCTGTGGACGCAGCTGAAGAGACGACGCTGTCGTGGAACAGAGACGAGCAGATAGTGAACAGCAGCAGCTCTGCTCTCCCTCTGCCACTCACTGTGCAGCTGCAGGACTTCAGCTCTCAGTATAACTGTGTGGCTGAGAATCCTGCTGAGAGGAAGAGTCACGCGCTCACTGTTGAGACTCTGTGCAGCACAGACACCACAGATGTCAACAACAACAGACACTGTGAGGACAAACTTTGATTATTTCAACACATCTATGATCATAACTGTAAAAGGCTGTCATTAAGTCACTGTGTTTGTTTGTTTGTTTGTTTCTGCAGATATAATTCCACTCACCATTGTGTTTATTGTGATTTCTGTCCCTGCTGTTTTCATCATCATGAAGATTTGTTTCAATTACAAGACGACAACCAAGCAAACACAAGGCACGTCTTTTTGTCTCTTCACACAAAGGTCTCCAACTCTTTGTTTCAGGTGCTTTCTATGTTCAAAGCTGCGTAACACAGCTTTGAATTTTAGTGAAATCTTTTTATTTGATGAGCGTGAAAGTGAATGTGAGGAAAAGACATGAAGCAAAACATCAGGTCAGATTTGAACGTGGGTCACAACAGTAGCAGTTACAGCCTCGGTGATGTCATCAATGTCTCTGTGTCTGAGGACACTTGACTGTAGTTTTCATACAGAGCCAGGACGAGAACTTTACAGTAACTTAATGACAGAAGAGTCACGAGACTGTGTGTGAATGTGAGGACTGAGTGTCAGTGACGTAAAATCACAGCTCAAACTGGACAACTCACATATCACGGCTAAATCCCTTATCGTGGTTTTATGCAGCAGCTTCCTGGAGGTGGTTTTAATCCAACAGGGATTAGCACTAACCCAACAGGGATTAGCACTTGTGGTTCTTAATCAATATTGGGTGAAAGTGACTACTTTATGTGTTTCAGCTGCCAAAAACAAGCGTCATTAGTCGATTAAATTCATTTTCAGTTAAAAAAAATATGAATTACATTCAACTGTGAGAAAATATTAACCAAAGCGCACACACACACCCACACACACACACACACGCACACGCACACACGCACACACACACACACACACACACACAGCTTCACTGCAGCTACTTAGCCTGTTGTGCATCTTTATTTGGGTCCAGAAACATTTCCACTGTAAAACTCATGTGTTGAACTTTGTATCTTTGCAGATTTACTGACAAAAGTTCAATATAGTGTACGACAAAATCAGGTGAGTACAAACACACACACACGTACTTTTATGAAGTGTGTGACATTCACCATGTTTCCTTGTCATATTGAAGCTCTGCAGGTTGTGTCACTCATTCCTCAGTGAACATGTCTGTCTAATTCTGTCTAATTCTAAAGACTTAAGAAGTTAAGACACATGAATAGGACGTCTCCGACCAGGCAGAGTGAGAGAATGATTGCATTTGTTTGCCAACAGCAGTAAATCTGCATCTATATCCTGTGTGATATAAAGACGAGTCGCTGCAGGTTCACTCTAAATAAAACCAAACGCTTCCTCCGTGAGTCCAACACACTGACAACAGTAATGCCTTACTTTACTTTGTTACTCACTGCTTAAAGTAATGTGTTACACTACTAGTTACATTACCTTTGGATTACTCCATGACATAACCTGAGATGTACCATACCTTAAATGCCAATTAACACAGTAAAATTAAACAATATGCCTAAATCAGCATGAATCTTTCTTGTAAAAAGAGGACGTGCTCACGATCTCTTTGATGCTCTTTAATTCAATAAAACATGTCACAGAAAACTGTGTCAGAACAAACAAGAACAAGAACAAGGCTACAAACTCACGTCTGACTTTTGTTCATCAACATCTGTAAATACAATGTTACAGCCTGTGTGTGTGTGTGTGTGTGTGTGTACTTTGGTGTCGTTACACACTCACAAATAAGGGACTCCACACTGAACAGGGGACATTTTTCAGGTCCCCTTTAAATCAACCTAAAATCATGTCTAAGACGCTCTGGTGAATTGAAGCGAGTCGCATAATAACAAGAGAGGCTGTGCATCACCCTGCTGTAAATAAAAGTGCACTTCTTCTTCCAGTCCCGTACTTAATGTGTGGTTACCGTACGAGCTAATGCAAGCTAAAGGAGCTAGTGGTCTTCGGAGGTCTGTCAGCTTGGCGTTGGTAACAAAAATAAGTCTATAGTCCTCATGACAATATTAGATGATGATGAGAATTCATCATGAAGGAGAACAAACACTGAATACTCGCGTCCTTCCTCGTCTTCTTTGTCTCCTCGAGTCAAGTCTACGTTTGATTCGTGTTTTCGGTCCTCCCGTAAAGAAGCGCGAGTAACGTCATCATTTTTTGATTCGTAACTGTAATGTGAACAGTGACGCGTTACATTACTGTGATATGTACCAATGTAATCTGATTACAATAACACGTTACGTCAAACACTGCTATTATATCCTAGTGAATGTGAATAAAATAAATAAACACTGTTACATTACAGATCATTTAAATTTGACACGTCTGAACATTCGCTCTTTTTCTTTTTTCTGTCTGAACTATTATTATATCATGAAGTATGTTCATTGTTTATGGGACGTAACACACAGTTGTATTCATATCATTCATAAATACTGTGTGTGTGTTATTCTTTTTCTTCCATTGTAGTTGTCTGACGCCCCTCCAGTAGATGGCGCCCTAGGCCACCGCCTCTATGATCCATCAGCAGCCGCTGACTGCACTGATACGTCCACAGTGTACACCACACTACATCAGTCCAGTCAGACTCTGCAGAGATAGTGGAGTCACATGTGAAGCCTCCTCCACATGAGGTCACTGGACTTGATGAATAAAACCAGCGTACTTTCTGACAACATTGCTGTGAATTGAGCCACAGTCGGTGGACATGATGCTCTTTGTGAATAAAAAGCAACGTAAAGCTGCTGCTGAAGACTGAGGTCGCTCTGTCTTGTTGATGATTATTGTGATCGCTCACTGAAATGTTGGCAGATCGAGTCCATGGAGAACAAAGCGCTGACCATGAATGCCTCTGCTTTATTTACACACAACTAATGTGTGTAAAGATAAAGAAGAATAAAGATTCTGAGGCTCAACAACGTTTGACTTTAAATGATAACATGCTGGGAAGGGAAGTGACATGTTGAGGCTGTTAAGAAATAAAAAGATAAAGTAGTTCAAAGGAGTAAATGTCCAAATATCTGTAGATTTTCTTGTAAATCATTGTCATTGTTAAACACATGCTGTTATTATGGTTGTGATTTCTCTGCTTTATGTCAAGTGTCTTATTTATTTTTGGAAGAAATGAATGTTTACGTGTTGTTGACGTTTGACTGTACGACACCTTCATGCTGCTGCTGCTTTTCTCTGTAATATATGAATAAATGAACAAATCCATCCTTCATTGTTGTAGTAACATTACAACATTATTATTATTATTATCAGTCATTCAATTCTTTGTGCTCAGCGACTTCTCAACTCACAGAAAGAAATATTCATAAAATAGAATAAAAATATATATATAATAAATATAACATAAAAACAAAGGATAAAGTGACTTGACACGTTTGACAATTTACACATTTACTATTAGACAAATGATCTACACTGACTCTACATTAACATCAAGCACAGATAAAGTCACTTATATATATATATATATATGTATGTGTGTGTGTATGTGTATATATATATAGTTATATATACACATACACACACACATACATATACACAGAGAAGAAGACGTTTTGCACGTTTTCAAAAAAATACCGTCTCGGTGTGGACGGGCCCTAAGTTGACTTCATGTGTTCGCTATTTTATTTCAACATTTAACAGTTTTTTTCTGACTTTAAACTTAAAAAGATAACAGAACATAAACATAACTCTCTCGCACCAAAGTCCATTGAGAAAATCAGTGTTTTTAGCTCATGGGGATGTTACAGAGTCAGTTACTACAGAATATTATATATTATATAACTACAGAAAATTATACATATTGTGATCAAACTCGTATCTACTGCCTCTCTCTGGTCAAACACCAACCAACTACAACTGCCTTCAAATTTTGCATTTGGCTATTTTAATCCACTCTTTTGTCATCTGTGCGTGTGTGTGTGTGTGTGTGTCTGTGTGTGTGTGTGTGTGTGTGTGTGTGCGTGCGTGCGTGCGTGTGTGTGTGCGTGTGTGTGTGTGTGCGCGTGTGTGTGCGTGTGCGTGTGTGTGTGTCAGTGAGAGCGTGAGTGTGGGTTAAACCATGACTGACACATGCATCTGTTCTGTTACAGCCTGACCACACAAACTCTATAAGAAGACACGTGTACGTTCACACAGT
Organism: Solea solea; assembly: GCF_958295425.1. Lineage (NCBI taxonomy): Eukaryota > Metazoa > Chordata > Actinopteri > Pleuronectiformes > Soleidae > Solea > Solea solea. Next base: position 28,487,511 of record NC_081143.1, read on the forward strand.
GGAAACTGTGGCCACTGAAACGTTGTCACCTACAGACAGTGTGCTGTTGATGTGTGAGAACGTGTTAGAAACCATCCTGTGGTTGGTTTCCATGGTAACAAGAGTCAGCCAGAGCCATTGCCTTTGTTCGTTTGACTCATAAACGTCACGATGTGGTCAACCAGATGGCTTCAAAGGCTGGACAGCCAGAGTGAAGCTTCTGCTTTAATGAGCCGTAGTTGCATTAAAATGGGACACGAGTGGTTTCCTGTCAGTGACACAAACACAGTCAGAAAGTACAGATTTAAATGTATTTATTCATCCAAACGACACTCTGTGTCCCCAGTGTTTTATCAGCATCACTAGATAAGTCCAACATAGAGATAATAACTAAAGATTGTGTCTCTTTGTCTCGTGTTGTTCAAAGTCACACTTCAAAAAAACACCTCGTTCTTTCGAGTAGTTTATAATTATTTATTTGTTTACATCAACAGAACTTCCTCTTAGGTCACAGTGTTGCCTTGCTGCAAGAAGACTGAGGGCCTTTCTGCATGAGTGTGTGTGTGTGTGTGTGTGTGTGTGTGTGTGTGGGACCACCTCTGACTGAAGACTCAGTTTAATGTGTAAGAACTCTTCACTTACATTGACTAATTATAAGCTCCAAACCAAAGATGTGTGTTTATCAGAGATAAAGTCATACAAACAAACAAAATGCACCTTTAACAGAGACCACGCTTGTGTTTATAGAACGTTTTGTTTACAAGTTATTGAACAGGAAAGTCTGAATCTGTCAATATCTTTCCAACTTTACCAACTTTAACAAACTGAGACGACAGTTTTAACTTTTAACACAAATGAAAATCCTCTCCTCTGGAAAATGTGAGCGATATTTATTCAACATGACTTAATAATAACAAACAGAATGACAGGAAATGTCTGCAGGAACTTTAAGAGTTAACAGGGAAAACAACTGGAATCCTCCCACTCTGCCTGTCCCTCTCTCACTCACACACACACACACACACACTTCTCCGTGTGTCTGTCGCTGAGTGAAAAACGTTGGTGTTTCCAGTGCGATGAAGACGCAGATGACAGTTGTTTTCTTCTTCATAGGTAAGTTGTGACCTGACAGATGTTTTTAATCCTGTTTGTTCTCTGTACTGAAAACTACGACGGAGCCACATTGAGAAAAACTATTCACAGACTACACTCGTTTTGCCGTTCACCTGTTCACACTTCATACACTGCATCTATGTCTCACATCTTTCATACCCATGCACAATAAATAACATTATATCAAGCTTCCATTTTAAAGACAACTTGATCTACCACTGATCCACCGTGAGCCCTTTGCCTTTCTTTACACTGTCACTGTGTTGGAGAGAGATATTGTTCTAAAATCAAATGTATTGATGCTGTTGTGTCTCAACTGTGTGTATCTGACAGCTTGTTAATAATCAGAGTTGTTGTCTCTGTGTGTTACAGTCATGAGCTCATCTGCTGCTGACAAAGTGACGAGGAAGCTGACAGCCACTGAAGGAGGAAACATCACTCTACCTGTCTCTGTCAGCAAGTTAGGATTTCTTTTATTTCAGGGAAAAAATATTGCAATGGTGAAAGATGGAAATCTGGATATACTTTTAAAAAACATTTACAGTGACAGAATTCTGTGGAACAACAACACTGGACTGTTTACACTCACAGGATTACAAAGAAACAACACGGGGGATTATTTTATTAACTTTCCCAATGATGACAGTTCCTCTGCATTTAAACTCAAAGTTTATGGTAAGTGAACATATCTTCCACTAATATACTGATCACTATACTGGTGATAACATCTAACTCCTCATGTGACCTCAAACGTTGCTCTGAGTTTGTGGGTTAATATCATTATATTTGTGCATCTCAATCAGACACTACACTGAAAAAAGTGACTTTTTGGTGCAGTAAACTCTATTAGAGTAACTGTCATAATGTTTACCTTGTATTTTTAAGATTCAGTGAGAACTAGAGTTTCTTAAGTAAAAATTAAACATTTTATTAACGTAATACATGAATTATGGTAGAAGAGTAAGTTTTACTTTGGTTTTCTCATACTATTTAAATGTTTAATAGTAGTAAATACATAAACCTAGAAATACTACATAAACTTTACTCTGAAAATGTAGCATTTTGAAACGCATGCACGACGCATGCGCACAGTACAACAGGACTGGCTCTGCTGCTCCGGACGTTACAGGATCACAGCAAGGTGTAGCGCGTACGGCAGTCATTTCGCAGGTAAGTTATTACCGTTCTGTTAAATGTTTGACAATATATATAAGTCGCATGTATTTTGATAGTTTGACGCAAGATATGTTACTGTTCATAAGTTAATTTAAAGTTGGCATTACGCCACATTGGTCCATGCTGGCCTGTAAGTGGGAAGGCTGCATTTTTTTCCGCTAAAATAACTAAATAAATAATAAATAACTAAAGCTATGGTATTAAAAAGCTCCAACATAACGGTATAACGTTAATCAACTGACGTCAGCACAGTAGAACATGTTTTTTTCTGTAAAACGTTTGGTGGCGACACTGAAGTAACGCTATGTTAGTGAATTAACGTTGTGCATTGAGAATGAGGGGCAGATAGCCTACTGATGAATGTTTGACATTGCTAGCAGTTTTCTTTCTTTACTTTTTTTTGACAAGAAGCTAGTTAGCACAGCTTACAAACAGCATGGCTGTGCTGTGAGGTCTGAAGCCCACATCATCTCAGCATTCATGTTTTTGTAGTTCAATGTAGCTTAAGTTCTACTAGCAAATACATCTTTTGAAATGTCATGTATTAATTGCTTTATTTAGCATAGACAAAAGAAAATGTTCATTTACGTTTGATCGTGATACAGTTTATTTCTTATTAAGTCTTATTAAAATATTTTTCTATCCATCAACAGGAAGCAAATCAGAACTGAAGATTGTTATCATCATTCAGGCAAGTAGAAAATAATGTATGCATGATATAATATTGTTTTGTTATTTTCCATTATTCATCCATCATAACGTAATATTAAAATTGTGGCTCCATATTTTAGATCATTGTTGTAATACCACAATTTAATTGCCTGTCGACAATTAGAGTTTAGGTCTAGGGAGGTGGAGAAATTCATCAGGGAGAAAGCATAGGCCTCTTGTGATATGAGATGGTCATGCAAAAGATGCAATTTTAGGTCATCAAAACGTTTAGAGCTCATAAAACATTATAGGTTGAAGCATCCACACACTGGTCAAGGCCGGTCACTACCCTGCTTGTACTCAGATTGTCCTTGTTTATTTAAAAGTTGGGGGGCACTTCATGCACATTTGTCTAGAAATCATACACAGACTCAACAGTCAGGGCAGATAGTTTCATTTTCGTGTCTTGTATGTAATTCATGTAGTTTTAACACAGAGAAGCAATATTTTGAACACCTCGGGACTCATCTGAAAAAGCACGAAACTGTTAATTGTGTTTTCAAAGATTGTGACTACAGCACGAATATATATTCAACTTTTGCTTCACATAAAAGTAGGAAGCACAATCCTCACTGCATTGAAGATTTTAAAAATACTGTATTCCAGACACATTCAAGTCAGGAAAGTGAGGTAACAGAGGATATTAGTTTGATTGAAAGTGAAGTTACTTCTGATGAAACATTTGTCCAAGAGGGTGAAGATTTAGTCCAGGTTATTGTCGATGAGCTTGGTTCCTTATTGCTTAAATTAGACTGTGTATTTAATGTGCCTAGAAGATGTATAGATGAGATTGTAGAGGAGCTTCAATTTATTACTTGTTCAGCATCTGCACCTGTTATTAAAAATATCGTCCATAGCACATTACAAAACCATAACTGCACTGTTGAAGAAGTGGTGATCACAGATTTAGTAAAAAGCCTTTGCCAGTTAAATCCTCTTAGTGTAGCCTTTAGTGGAGAAGGCCCTCTTGGCACGGCATACAAGAGAAATCGTTATTTAAAAGAACATTTCTCTATTGTTGAACCTGTTGAGTATATACTAGATGCAAAAGAAGGAAAGACCTTTCAGTATATACCTATTTTGCAATCCTTGTCACAAGTTCTGAAAAATAGTGACATCCAGGAGAAGGTTTTGAAAAGTGTAAGACATTGTGGTTCTTCATGTCAGTACACTAGTTTTCATGATGGTACCCACTTCAAGGAAAACACATTTCTTTGTGGAGAAGAGTTAAGGCTTTCACTTCTACTTTACTGTGATGACTTTGAAATATGCAATCCATTAGGAACCTCTCGTAAGAAGCACAAGGTAACAGGTCTTTACTGGGTGTTTGCTGATATTCCATCTGTATTGAGGTCCACATTATCATCTATTTACTTATCTATTTTGTGCAAGGCAGACGACATTAAGAAATTTGGTTATCCCAGAGTGCTAGATCCATTGTTAAGTGATTTGAAAAGACTTGAAGAAGATGGTCTTTTTGTCCCCTGTTTAGGAAAAATAATAAAGGGCACTGTATTTTCTGTGATTGCCGATAACCTTGGTGCCCACTCAGTTGGGGGGTTTATTGAAAGTTTCAGTGGGTCACACATTTGCAGATTTTGTGTAGGAGAGAGATCCCTGTTTCATGAATTTGAGGTCAGGACAGGAGCATTCCCAGGTAGAACAAAAGAGCATCACAAGTTGGACATTGAAGCAGCAAAAGCTAGTAACACTCATAGTCGTGGAGTTAAAAGACAGTGTACAATTACTGAAAGATTAAATCATTTTCTTGTGACAACAGGTTACCCACCTGATGTACTTCATGATTTACTTGAGGGTATTGTACCTTTAGAACTGGCATTGTGTTTAGATATTTTGATAAAGAAAAAATATTTCTCTCTTGAAGAGCTCAATAGAATAATCAAACAGTTTCCATACAAGTGGAAAGACAGGACAAATTGTCCCCAAACTATACCACCAACCTTTGCCTCCCGTAAAACCATTGGTGGTAATGCAACTGAAAATTGGTGCTTATTGAGGCTACTTCCACTTATGGTTGGCTCCAAAGTACAGGAAGAAGAACAAGCATGGCAGTTGTTGATGACACTCAAAGATCTTGTTGAGCTGGTTATGTCACCTTCTCACACAGATGAAAGCATTGGTTTCCTTGATAGCCTGATTTCTGAGCACAGACATAGATTTACCAGAGTTCTTCCACAAGTGAACCTGATCCCAAAACACCATTTTGTAGAGCACTATCCCCAGCTCATTAAATCATTTGGCCCACTAGTGTCCTTATGGACAATGAGGTTTGAAGGAAAGCACCGCTTCTTTAAGAAGATTGTAAGACAGACTAGTTGCTTTCGTAACATTTTAAAGTCTATGGCAAACAAACACCAGTCCATGATCGCATGCCATCTCCATGCTTCAGTTGTAAAAAAGCCTGCCGTGTCTGTGTCAAAGATGTCAAGAGTTCCATTAGAAGTTGTTAATGAGAATGTACAGGAATTTCTATCACAGAAATTTCCTGAGGAGACAGGTGTTAATTTGACCAACCAGGCAGAATTTCAGGGCACCAGTTACAGTGTTGGCATGATGTTGGTATATGGCTCCACTGCTGGGTTGCCTGATTTTGCTGAAATACTACAAATCATCATTGTTCATGACACCTTAGTGTTTGTAGTGAAACTGCAAAGTGCATGGTACTCTGAGCATTTTAGATGTTTCAAGTTGGAGTCCACAAGAGTTGTCAAAGTAATTAAGCAGTCACAACTCACTGACACATACCCATTGGCTACCTATGCAGTGGAAGGCGATCGCATGGTTTCTATGAAACACCACATCTGCTTGTCAAACTAGGTAAAGTAACCCAAGTCCTTCCTACATGTTTTTCTACTTTTTCCTTCAGTTGACTGTTAGAGCTTCACTGTGCAGAAGCAGATGCCATTTTAAGATTTTTAACAAGATACTGGAATTTTTGTGGAAAAAAAAAACCCACCAGACAAAAATGAATATTATTTTCTGTTTTTGTTGACGTTGCCCAAAAGTGATAGTTCTACTTTAAGTTTATTATTGAGTGCACACCAGCACCACTCTTTCTTTACAGCCTCAATAATTAACATAAAATAGAATTATCACCTTTCGGACAATGTTTAATTAAATCAAAAATCATAAACAATGTCTTCATTTGTAAAACAGATTTATTTTATACTTTGTCTGATTTGTGTAGGGCATGTATTAATTACGGTGTGAAAATATATTATTTGTTTTTTAGTATTTTGTTTATTATTTGTTGTTTTATCACACCATGTCTTCTTTTTTTCTCTCTTGTAGTTCTGCTTGCCCAAGACTGTGATCATGTCTGCCCCAACTCAACTACGTGTTGTTATTAAAGAGACACAAGTTTACAAGTTAACCCTACCAGATGGAATCCCTAGCACTGTAGACGAACTTTTGGCAGCTGCGCAGAATCATTTTCAACTTGAAGGGAGTTATACTGTAATGCACATGGACAAAGATTTCGATAATCAATTCTTCACACTAACATCAACCGATGTGGTTAATGACAAGGACACAATCAAACTAGTTCAAACAGAACCATCTGTTATTTTAACATTGACTTCTATCAGTGAGCCTTCAGCTTCCTCCACTCCAGTGTCGCTGGATCAGTCTCCTCAAGATGAGAGTTCGTCAGCTAGCTCATCTGACACCATAATTTTACAACCTTCAGCGGAGTATCGATCAGAGCCTTGGCCAACCAATTTTGTGATACCCATCTTTTCATATGGTGTCGAAATGATTCTTGAAGCTGGAAATCAAGCTTATGAACGTGATGGCTCACTCCTTCAGGATCCAAGTATCTACTCTGACATACTAGAGAAACTTGCAGAAGCAATCTACCTCTACCAGGCCTATCCCAGTAATCTTCAACAACTGGAAGTTGTAGAAGCTCTACTAAGCAAGCATCCATGCTTGAGGGAGCCTGGAACCTCATATTCAGGCACATATGGGTGGCAGAATCGTCTCAAAATGAAGATGGCCAATTACCGAAGTAAACTGAAAAGACGCAATGTCCCTTGTCCTGAGCTTCACATCAACTCCCTGAAAAGGAAGGCCCCTGGCGAGAGACATCCTGCAAAAAAATGCAAGAAACCGAAGAGAGCCGAGGTGAACTTCCTTCCCCCACATCCAAGTGGAGAAACCAATGACAGTCTGGAGAGGGACAGACAGGAGCTCCTTAACGAGGTTAAGAAGAAGAACAACGGTAAATTAATTTCAGAAAAAATGGCCAACACATTTTCCTATCGAAGACTCGAGGTTGTGAGTGATAGTCCTGCTGCTGCTGACTTCAAAGACAGATGGCCTGCTTTGTTTTGTGAAGCTGAGGTAGGTGAATATATAAAGCCTTAAAAATTTCACTTGCTTTATTGAGCTGTAACAATAATTAATTAATTATTTTTTTAATGAACTAATTGATTTCTTTCCTAACATGTAAATTTATATAAAATATTGATTACTTGTGAATCTTTTTTCCATTCAGATCAAGGAGGAATTCAGAAGAGTAACTACCATTCCCCTGGAGCAAACCTTCATGCACAAACTTGACGAATACACACCAAAACTTATTACGCTGATGAAAGCCAAGGGAGGTGCCGTGGGGATCAAGATGAGGCCGCTCCTGGACAGACTGAGTCAGGTGTGCTTGTTTTGCTTATTCATATGTTTTACAGGGAGATGGGCCTCACTCACAGACATACACATATACAGCCCAAGCCTCACACTTGGTAGATTCAATGCCCTTGCACGCTCTGGGTCCCTGCACTTATAACACAAGAGCAAAGATATGCACATATGTTTTCACTTGTTAATTGTGTATGTATAATTGTTATGTTCATGTTCTTAATCTGTTCACAGAAACAGAGCATTGAGATGAGGCGTGAAACCGTTATCCGCAGCCTTATACTGTACCTTGGCGAGAAGGAAGAGGAACTTTTTGAAGACTGCTTGGTATAGCATGATTTAATCATTTAATAATAATGTTTAATGACACGGGTTAATTTAATATTAGATTTATGAGGACAGCAGACAAAGGAACAGAGATATTCTTCCCTGATAATGAAGTCACTTTGAATGATTCATGCAGGTCTATTATTTGTTTCTCAATAACATTCTTCTTTTTTGTTGTACATCATATGCAGGAGGACAGCCGGAGTGATGTCAGTAACCACATCCTCAAAATACTCGTCGTCCATGGTGCTGATGAGGATCCAGTCGATGTCTCCATCCTTGTTGAAGGCCATGAGATTTTGCCAGGGTGCAACAGTACTGCGAAAGCTTGCTCACTGCTCATGGGACTGATTTATGCCCTTAATTTAGCATACCCTCCCACTTTGCGCTACACTTTTGAAGTTTTCCAAAAACTCTTGCTGGAGCTGGATGGCTTTAAACTGTCCCCAAAAGTAAACACCCTGAAGTTGAAGTTGCTTTCCTAAATGCATGTCATGACTTTGTCATCCTCGAGGAGAAAAATGTGGCATCATGCATGGACCCTTGTTGAAGACGTAGCATCATGCATATGGACCCTTGTGAAGATATGCCAAGAATTAGCACTGAGTTACAGTTCATCCTCGTTTACCAGTGGGAAGTTGCCTGTCATAAATGTTTTACTTTTTGCAGTAAAGATTTTATTCTTCATCTAGAATGTTTAGACACCTTGAGCTGTTCATTGTTAATTGAATCTGTTGATTTTATTTCATGAATGTTTTAATTGCATTCTTAAAAGTGCACTAGTCTAGAGGACTGGTTTTAATGTTGAAATTGCACTGCATCAAAGTGTAGGTTTGTAAGATAATTGCATATTGGAGAAGTGACTATGTTACCAGATCTATGTTGGATGTGGTGTATAATTTTTGTGTAAAAGATTTGTACTGTATGTACAAAAGTATTAGGACACCTGCACAATCTAATGCAATATTTATTTCCAGTACAAAAGTCTTCTTTTATTAAGTTTCTACATTCTCAGTTTGTTATTTACATTGTCAGAAAGGTGATAATTCGACTTTATGTTTATTACTGAAGTTGTGGTGGATGGTGCTGGTCTACCATTATAGAGCATTATATTGACAGTGTTCCTAATGTCAGTCCCAATAGTGTATATTGGATGTCTGTTTGTTATTTTTATGTCAGTCATGCCAATGTTCAATTCATGGCTACCCCATAAAAGATTGGGCAATTCAATCCACAATAGTTGTGGATTTACTTTGACGGCTCTTGTTTGTTGAACTGTTTAAAGTGAAAATTAAACAGTTTAATTGCATTGTAATTTAGTTGTGTGATATGTGATAAATATATATTAAATGCATAGAGTATTAGTTAAATTTATTTGGTAACATTCATCAAAAGAAAACTGGCAATGATTACCTAATTTTAGTGAGTAATGTAACTTAATGGAACCAAGTAAATTAAAATCTAAAGCACAAGAAAATAATTAAAATCTACTTAATTACTTCATAAAAGCAAATACTACAGATATATAAAATTTACTTAGAATATTGAGGAAAATGATGTTCCTGCCTATGAAAAAGAAGTAGACTTTACTTAATTTGTTTAAATAAATATATCTTAAAACTTGGATGTAATTAAGTAAATGTTACTTAATATTTTTACAACTGTAATGTTTTATGGTAAGTAAAATTTACTTGATACCGGCAAGTAAGTGTTACTTGATATTCTAGCATTAAAGTTTACTTAAATCAATTGCGTGCAAATACTTACAATATATTTTTTAAGTAAATCTTATGAGTTGTTTTTTTCAGTGTACTGGATAATTACAAGTCAGTATCATCCAAATAAAAACTAGAATTTTTTTGGTCCACCTTTCAACTTATTAAGGTATTTATCACCAACACCTGATCGTGTTCCTGTTGTGTGATAAAGTACCAAAGACTCAAAAAAAGAAAACAAGTCAATGCCTTAGTTTTGATTTAATGGAAGCACAGGACAGTCTTTATCTATATCTACTGTTGGAAGAGGAACAAAAACCTACAACTGCTGTTTATTTCTGCATATGAACTTTTTACTTTTCTTTTTTGTGTGCGTGCCGTGGACAGGGGTCCTGGACACAATCAAGGGGGGCTTCAAGGAAAAAAGGTTGGGAACCACTGCTCTATGATATGGTCACATTAGCTGTTTTTAGACCAGAGTCCTGCTATTCAACAGGAGAAGCTCCGCCTCCTCTCTGTGAAGGACACGTCTGACCCTCAGATCGTCTCCAGCTGTGTTTGTCATGTGTAAACAGTTCAGTGTCAGTTCCTGTGTCTTAAGGTGCTGAGTTTTTAACGTGTGTCCGTGCAGACACACGTTAAAAAGAGAAATCTCCCTCTTTCACCCAAACTCACTATTTTGTATTGAAACATAAAACAGTCAGTAAACACACAGGATTAGTTACTCCTCACATACATAAAGGCTCTGAATAGAACAGAACCTTATCTAATGCAAATAGTAACATCCGTGTTGACTTTCCGTTGCCGTGACGACCAGAGTAAACCCTCTGACGTCAGAGAAGCGAGTGCATGGAGACACAGGAGTGATTTTAAGTGCTGGAGTAGTGATCATTCCACAGTCCTATATGTGGACGAGTTGTGGTAAAACAGCCAATAGAAGCATCCTGTCATGATCTTCCTTCTCAGTCATCTCATTCACCTCAGCTCCCAGTGGCCGTTTCTCAATACTCAAGTACGCAAGTATGTACTTGCGTACTTGGGAAGTATATACTTGAGAAGTACGCCTGGAGTACATAGTTGCCAAGTAGGGGAGTACACAAGTATGATTCTTCAATTGGAACAGCAGCTACTTCCTTATTCTACTGTTTGAATTGCAGGTGGCGCCAAGTGCTTAAGCCTCATTACCGCCACCTACAGTGTTGATAAATGAACATATGAAATACTTTTAATAAATGCATATATATACAGACCCGTCGCCAGACCTCAGTTTTAATTATTAACCTACAGTACGTATATTTTTTATTATCCTATGCTCTATTCGCGCAGCATGTAATCATCACGTTAAACATAACCAACAGCAATATGAGCAGGTATAGCCTACAACCAGCGCGTCATTTGTAAATCATAAAGTTTACATATGATGAGACGGACACGGGTCCCGCAACACATACAGAAAACGGTGCTGAATAACAACACGCACATGCCCACTTACAATGCTGTGGGACTTACAAACCTCAATTTAAAATTATATCCATGGTATAAATGTTATGACCATAATTTACAAGTATTAATACAGGTGATGAGGAAGCAAAATGTGAATACTAACAAGTGAGAAAATGTGTTCATTGATGAACAGAAATTGAATCCGTTCTTGAAATTCCAGATAAAAGGCCTTTTATTTTTTAATTTATAACTCAATAGAAATTATTTATTTCTTTACACTGAAAACGGTTAAATTAATAAATTAATTAACGCATTAACATATGTATATCAAATCATTTGACTTCTCTCTTGACGCTCCTGTCGGGGCTCGCGCACCACGACGTGTCGGGCTTTTGCGCTCATGTGGACAGAACGCAGTTCATTTGCGAGGCGCACGATGAAGTTTCTCTGTGTCATCAACGCATATTTATTTTTTATTATAAAGAACTGAGGCATTTATTGCAGCCAGGTCGAGGATATTACAAAACACTGCCACTGGTCATCTGCATGTGTTTGGCCCTGGTAGACAGTGAGTGATGTGTTGTCACTTTTCAGCACCTGTGTGGTGAACAGCGGCATTTGCGTCTTTATATACGCACGGGGGAAGCTCTCAGTTTTATTGACTGTGCCAACCAGGCAGGGGCGTCACTAGGTTTTAAGGACAGGGGGGGCTTAGCCCCCAGGAGATGCACAGAATGTGAGCGAACGTTTAATTTCACAAACAGCTAACAAAAATTGAGAAATGGCACGTTTTGGACAGATTTAACAGAGATACTTTACTGTGCAAATGTTTTAGGCCACCATTACATTTTTAACACAGTACAACAACAAACACAGGAAGTACTGTATGTTTACAGCATTAACAACAACAACAAAAAGAAAAAAATCCACATAGTTACAGTGCCGTATTTAACCAATGCTTCTTATTCATTAAGAGCCCACATGTATTAGCCAAAACTGTATGCAAAAAAAAGATACATTTAACACAATGATTTGAATTCATAACTGATCAACAAAGAGGGTAATGCCATGACTTTCACTCACAACACAATAATTGTTTACTCCCAAATATTTTGAAGTCACACAGAATATATTTTGGGCACATATGTGACTAAAATGGTTGTAATTTTAAGGCCTGAAAAAATATAACTTAATTACATAAATTACAGTTATATTAAGGTAGTCTTGAAAATATTTGGGCCAGGCTAATTTGGCTTATACATCACTCTCTTGGCTATCTCCACTTTCCAATCATTACTCTCCTAAATAAAAGCTCAAGTTAAATAAGTCTTGTATGGTGCACTTGGACTGAAATGTTTCATATTTCATATTCATATTGAGTTCCATAAAATTCCAGGACTGTCTGCATCACAAATGACTCTATCCTGTGAAATCCTTTAGACTCACCTTTCCAGTAGAGGTTTCTCCCCTCTCACTCTCTCTGCTCCTCTGCCCTGACTCCTACAGGTCAATAGGGGTGGTGGAGTGATTATTATTATTACTACCGTATTATCATTATTATTGTTATTATCCACATAATCATACGTGAATGAGCTGTTTCACGGTGTGCATGCTTGAGCTGATGCTCCAGAAGGAAGTCACCCCAAAGATAATATGAAGAGTGCACACCTAACTCTATAAACAACCAGGACCTTCACATTGCATTTCGGACTAACTAGCTAGCTACTGTAAGTAGCAGAGTTCTTTTGGAGCTGAAATGTAACTTTTAACCGCAAACAATAAAGGTAAGACGTGCACAGAGATATACAGCACGCATCTCACGCTGCCTCCTGTACAGGGGGCTCTCGGCTACAGAGTGTGTAAGCCAGGTTTTTATTTGTCAAACAGGGAGCATTTGGCAATTACGTGGGACTTTCTGCTGTTAGCTGGGGGGCTGCAGCTAACTTATTGTAACTATCAGCAGTGATACTTACTCTCTTGAAAAAATGTCGTATGTCCATTCTTGTTCACGTTCTTCTCCTAATGCTGCTCTAGTCGGTTCTGTGTGCTCCGCTCCCGGTACACACACTGCAGGTACCCAGGTACCGAGTGCAAGCTAGGTTGCAGGGAAAACGTGGACTGGATTTCAGTGATTTGGGCGTGCTCTATATGAACAAGTGGAATGGACTCGATAACGACGCACTGACTCTGACTCTCTACCGCTTCCATAAGGGAAACTAAGATTTATGATCACATTTAAGTTAATAATAACTGGTTATATGATTATTTATCTAAACTCAAATTCTCGCCACATTATATTGAATTTGTCAGCACTTTTTTGTAAAAAAAAAAAAAAAAAATCTTTTTTTTTATAAATGAACATAAAATTATTTAGGGGGGCTTAAGAATATTTTAGGGGGGCTTTAGCCCCCCTAAAATAGGCCTAATGACGCCACTGCAACCAGGCCCATAGTTTTAATGTTTTAATGACAAAGAATGCAACATTAGTGTTTAACAAGTCATTTATTTAGTCATAAATGAAATACATATGAAATACAAATTAAAGTCATTTTTTTTAAGAGATCTGTGCCTCAAGTGGGGGGCACAAGCACTCTTGGGGGCGGGCCTGGCTCCCTATGCGCCCATCGCGACGGGTGTGCATATATATAGTTATTATTTTCACACTTAAATATTTAACTTCTATTTAAATTTGTTTTAAAATTATACAGTACAATGTGGAAATAGATATGTTACAGCATTGTAGAGTAGTGTGTGTGTATATATATATGTACATATTATATAGAAATACAAATACAATGACCGTTGCTGCCAAACTATAAATACGTCATATCTTCATACACAAACCACATGTTTGAATTCATAATGACTCATTTCTCGCCTCAAATGATGTTAAAACAGAAACATATTTATATTTCTATTATCTGCTGCTATGTTCCGCCGAAAT